>NW_023270436.1:9930400-9954313 GCF_011800145.1 Mirounga leonina
CTTTCTTTCTTTCTTTCTTTCTTTCTTTCTTTCTTTCTTTCTTTCTTCCTTTTCTTTCTTTCTTCTTTTAGCTTGCGGGTTATGAAAAAACAGGCTGGACCTGGCCTGTGGGTTATAGTTGGCCAAGCACGACTTTAGATGGTCAGTTCCATGTACTCAGCTGCAGGCACTGCATTAGGGACTCAGTACCTGTTTGAGGAATGAATGAATAGAAGCTGATATAGCAGAAGTCAGACGATGGTGATGGTTTTGGCAACCACCCTTGACATAAGTAGGGGGAGCACTTTTTTAGGGGGCGCTATTAACAATGTCTGTCTTAGGCCAACCAGGATGCTTGGTTATCCCAATGTTCCCCACTGGAGAGATGGTTCTTCACCATCATGACAGCAGGCCATTGGCCTGTGTGTGTCTGCATATGCACACAGATGTGTGTGGATATTAAACAGTGACTGACTTTCCCCCCAATTTTTAATTTGAAATCATCCAAACCTGCAAAAGACTTGCAAGAATAATAGATTAGTACAATCAACAGTCATCCACTGGTCACCCTGCTGGGATGATTTCTGACATTGTGCCGTGTTTATACTATGTATCTCTCTACCTCTCTGTTTATCTATCATCTATCTATCTATCTATCTATCTATCTATCTATCTATCTATCTATCATCTATCTATCATTTATCTATCTTGTTTATCTAAGAACCAGGTGCAGACAGCATGACCCTTCACCTTCAATACGGCAGGGTACAGATTCTCAGAGCATGGACATCCTTTCCCATAACCACAATATGATGTTCACACTCAGGAAATTGAACATCGATGCAACACTCTTGTCTACCATACAGTCAATATTTTCATTTCCCCAATGGTCCCCAAAATGTCTTTTACAGCCTTTTTTTTTTTTTTTTTTTGAACCAGGATCCAATCAAAGATCATGCTTGGCACTTAGTAGTCCTTTTTATTCAGTCTCTCGGATTTCAGAATAGTTCCCTTGCCTTTTTTGGTCTTTCATGGCAATAGGATTTGAAAACCAATGGCCATTTGTTTTGTACAAAGTCTATCAATTCAGATTTGTTTGATTGCTTCTTATGGTTAGTTTCAGGTTCAACATTTTTAGAAAAAACGCCATGTGGATGATGTTGTGTCCCCAGTCGGTCCCAAGTGGAGGCACAATGTGTCATTTGTCTCATCAACAATGATGTTAACCTTGTTCACGTGATTAAGGTAACAGATCTGATTTCTCCCCTGCAAAGGAGTCTTTTTCCTCCACAATTAACATCTGCCATTTCTTAACTCAAACGAAATGCCATCCGAGAAAAGAACCACTGGAGGGTGTTAGCAGGAAAAGACAACCAGGTACAAGGGGCCTGTCTGACAGGTGCAGTTTGCCAGCTTCCAGGTTCTCACAAGCTTAAGGGTGACTGAATTCAACAGGTGAAATAGCTCACGGCTCCTTGCTTTGTGGCTGTATGTATGCAAAGCAGCACTCTCACTCAGCACCTGTAGATTTATTGATTGTGTTAACTCTCCATGATTCGGTGGTTCAGGGGGCTGCTGGGTGTGGCAAATCTTCCTCAGTGGTTGCATTAGTTTTCAAATTGTGTAGCTACAAAGACAGGCCATGACCAGCCTTCCCTCCTCTACATGGCCTTTCCAAGGGTGGCAATGTGGACATGTGTCACTGTGTTCCAGATCACCATTTCTCTCACCTGACCATTACAATAGTCCCCTAATGATCCCTCCAACATCTACCCTGCTCGCTTCCTTAACCCAGTCCATTCTCCTTAAAGCAGCCTCCCGTGCGCGTTACAAAATTCAGAATTAGATTACTAACCCTCTCCTTCTGGAAACTGCCTATTGTTCTTTGGATAAAAATCCTTAGAATAATATCTATCTTGGATGGTCTAGTCCTTATCTTTCCCTCGGACCTCATTTTCTTCCACTCTTGCCTGTCATTAGTCTCTGAACCCCAGCCATGATGGCTTTCTTTCTGTTTGACAAAAATGCTTCTGCCTCAGGGCCTTTGCATATGCTTCACTGCTCTTGTATCTGAAACATTCTTCCTTCGTTCTCCTACTAAGGTAACTATTTATGTTGTATGCTCACTAAAAACGGATCTAATTTTGGGTATGGCTACAACCAGAAGCTCCAAAAAAGTTACTAAAGATTTATCTCTTGAGTCGGTGTTGGCTTTATTTAGGCTGTTTCTTTCTTCATGGTGGCAAGATGGCTGCCAATATATCTCCAGGCTAAACTCCTACCCCGTCAGCAGCTCTTATGAAGAGAGAGTACCTCTCTCCTAACAGTTCTTATAAAAATTATGGGATTGATTTTAATTAGATCACCACAGGTCACACGCCCGTTGCTGAGCCAATCCTTATGGCCAGAAGGATGGAATACTCTCATTGGTCAGGCCTGAGTCATGTAACTACTCCTTGGAAGGGGGTGTGCCCTGGCCTTTCCCAAGCCTCTTGGATTGAGAGTTGGAGAGGGGCATTCCCAAAAGGAAACAGGGTGCTGTTATCAGAAGAAAAGGAGCGGGTGCTGGGTGGCAAGATAAAAGTTGCTAATTGCTGACGTTGCAAGGATTTTTTTTTTTAAAGATTTATTTATTTGAGAGAGAGAGTACGAGTGAGTGGAGGGAGGGGCAGAGGGAGAAGGAGACTCCTCGTTCACTGGGGAGCCAGAGTTGGGGCTCGATCCCAGGATCCTGAGATCATGACCCCAGCCAAAGTCAGACACTTAACCGCCTGAGCCACCCGGGCGCCCCTAGGTTGTAAGAATTTAAGGAGATAATGCTTGCAGTATTCTGAACCCATTTTTTCTGGACAATAATAAGTATTGTCTAAAAAAGCCAAAGAAAATAACAACATGAGAGTCAGCAAGATTTCATGTGATACTTGGATGTGTATGATGAAGGAGATAAGGAGCTTGGAGGGCTCAAGTCCGGAGTCTGGGCCTACCTTGGACTAAGAATTAGGTGGGGGAGGGCTCAGTGGGAGGGAGGAGCAGGTGGTTTGTCCCGTTAGACCTCGTGTGCGCGTGCGCGTGTGGAGGCGCGGATGGCAGGTGCTCAGAGACCATTAGCTTCCATTCCCTGTTTCTTCAGGTGAGGAACCCAGACCCTGAAAGAGGGAAAATAATTGGCGCGTCCTCTCACAGTGACAACCTGTCTCACTCCCTCCAGCTGGCGTTTTAATTTTGTTGTTGTTTTTCTTTGTCTGGAGGAATGCACATTTGAATTAATTTTGGACACCGAAAGAGAATATCGCAGGCAATTTTAGTGGCAAAGAAAATCGAGTTTCCTGAGGCTAAGAGCAACACTGATTGCAACATACCCGTGTTCATAACCCCTGGGAGGTTGCTGAAGTCTTTCCTCTTATGGCTCTTTTTCATTAAGGCAGTTTGGCGAAGATGAAAATATTCGAGGCTTCTGCAAATTATTTTGTGTAATGGCCATTGACTGCTTCTCACTTTTTTAATGGAATTTTTATACAAGTCTTTCTTTGAACGTCAGGGCTTTTTAAGGCAGATGCCTAAAGATACGAACCCATTTAACAGATCTGGACTGAGGTTCTCGGTTATTCACGTTGCAGATAGATTCCAGGAGTCCCTAGGTCCAAAGCATCTTCAGCTGGGCTGACAATGACACTGTATTTGTGTGGTGCTGGTCTTAGCCTCTCCAGAGTAACTTTATTGGCCACAAAGTGAGGGGGAGGGTGGGTAAAGGGAGAGGAGGTTCAGGGAACGAGAGAGAGAGGAGAGAGAGAGAGAGGTTCTGCTTTTCTGGGGTCGAGAGTGGGTCCTAGAGTTTCTTGGGCTCTCTCTTCGTTGCTGAATTTAAAACTGAGAGTGGGAATTTGAAGTGCGGCAAGATGGAAAAAAAAAAAAAAAGTGGCCCAAATGGGCAATTATGGAAATCCACCAAAATCTCTAAAACAGAAGTGCCTCTGTGGGGGAAGGCGGCAACCTGGCTCTTTATTTAGTCAGGGTGGCTGGCAACGTGTTTATTCAAGGTAATGCTTCTCTGGATGCTTCTCTAAAGTGGATGCCTCTGGTCGTGGACATCTCTGCGATGCAAGCTCAAGTCAGGCACTTGGGTGGGCACCGCTTACACTCCAGTATTAATTTGCCTGTGCCCTTGGGCAGGTCTCCTCCATCTCCTGGACCTGTTTGCCCCTGTCATTGGAGGGGGAAACCAGAGTGGAAGGCAGTGTAGAGTACAAAGGATGATTGTGGTTGGATACAAGGACAGAGCTTTAAATCACCTGGTGAAAGCGTTCTGCCTTGTTCAAATCTTGTTCAGTCTCCAATGACCCCGGGAAGAAAAATTCAGCTTGGTGCCAACATGGCTTTAATGCATGGTGTTTGCTAATTTCTCTTTTTTTTTTAAAGATTTATTTATTTATTTTGAGAGAGCAAGAATGAGAGAATGAGAGACAGAGAGCATGAGAGGGAGGAGGGTCAGAGGGAGAAGCAGACTCCCCGCCGAGCAGGGAGCCCGATGCGGGACTCAATCCCGGGACTCCAGGATCATGACCTGAGCCGAAGGCAGTCGCTTAACCGACTGAGCCACCCAGGCGCCCCTGCTAATTTCTCTTTCTAACAAAGTAAATTGCATAAGATTTTTTTTTTTTTTAATTTTGAATTTACATTTTTCCTCCACCTTCTCTCTATGTAGCCGGTGAGAACTGGTTTTCCATTTCTGAGAGCACCCACCACCAATAGTGCGTATTCTGGGCACTTTTCTAAAGGTTTTACATTCAAAACTCCTTTCATTCTCTTAAGAGATAAGATCCTGTTATTATTTCCACTCTATAGATGAGAAAACCAAATCACAGAGAGGTGAAAGCACTTGGCCCAAGGTCACACAGCTAGTGGGTACCGGAGGCAGGATTTGAATCCAGAAAGCCTGCTTCCAGACTCTGTGCCTCAACCGGTCTACTTTGCTGAGGCAGGAAATAATAATGTTTCCTTTGAAAACGTATCCAAGAAAAAGGGGGGTGCTGGGTGAGTGTCAGTCTAAAGGAAAGCATTAAATAAATAATTAAGCATGCAGGACAACGGGGATATGGCAACATTGTGACCATGGTTTTGAGCCACAGAAGCGTGGGAAACACTGGATACAGTAGAAATCTGGAATTCTGCACACGAGGAAAATGCCTGCATTGGACGTGGGAAGAATCCGGATGGAGGCTTCTGAGTATATTCTAAGCCACAGCCCTGGTAGCTTCCAGAATCGCTTGTCTAAGATGAGAAATGGCTTCCTCTGACGGCCACGGAGCCGGGCGACTCCCTTGAAGGGTGCCAGGCGTGCCGGACTCCTTCCACCTGACCTTGCTTGAGGCTGAGGTCCGGGTGCTGCTTCCTCTTGAAGGTCTGTGGCACTGACCTTCGGCCAAAGTAATTAATGGGCATTTTGCACCGCACGTCCCCTGGGACGGTGCAGACGAGGTGGAGGAGTCTTGAGGCAGTCGTGCAGACAGCTGTGGGCAGCTCACCCCACCTTCTACGTCATCCCACCTCCCTCTGCTTTGCAAACAAACCCTGCCTCCGATCCTCCCCGGGACTCCTACCCTAACCCCGCCCCCTACCCTCTGGCTTACCTTACCCTTAACTCATAACCTAACCTTAACACAATCCTTACCTGATCCCCTACTTCTCCCCTTTATCCGCCCATGCATTCACTCACAGCCCCCCCCTTTATGGAGGCATACCAGACAATTAAAAATGACCCACATTTAAGGTATACACTGTGATGATTTGTCATAGGAATATACTGTAAAATGATGGTATATTAACCAGTAATTAGCACACCTGTCACCTCACATGTTACCGTCTCCAGCCACCCATTTATTCATTTACTCATTCGTTTATTTTTGTCCCCCATACTTACTGAGCATCTACCATGTCAACTAGGGTTCCCACTGGGAAGACAAGGCACACTGTCACTGGGCAGTTGGGGAGAGTTGAGTACAGAGACTGTTGATAATGATTTGGGTGCAGTGGTGGGCACTGAGGGGTTAGCATAGCCAGGAGCCATTGCCACCGCTGGGGTGAAGGGAGGGAAGGAAGTTGGGGGGACCCAGCGGCGATGGGTGGCGCTGCGGCGGAGGGGTCACCAGGAGGAACTCCTGATAGGTCAGGAGGTATGCGGTGGTTGTCAGAGCAGGGAGGGGACAGAGGGAAACACCCCAGCTTCTTCCCCTCCTGCCTTCTGGCTCCTCCTAGACCACGTATTGCCGCCTCCGCAACATGGAGCTCAAATGGCCCCAGTTGCCATCCATCAGCACGCAGCTGCTGTTACAGTAAACGGAAAAGCGAAATGTATATTTTACTTAATGCCCCTTCAAAAGAGGGAGAACAAAAGTTGAGAGGGCTTGGCCTTAGAAGCAGATAAAGAATGAACATTTTTCTTTGTGGAAATAATGGCCTTCCTAGAGGTTTAGTGTGGCTAGGATAAAAGAATGCAATCTAAGACATCGTTAGGAGGCAAACCCATCTGATTTTGCTGTACATTATGTCTGGCTTCTGCTGTAACTTGTTCTCATGGAGGCCCAGGGAGGGCAAGTGGTTTGCCCAAGGACACACAGCATGTTTGTCAATGCAGAGCTGGGGTTGGAACTCAGGCCTCCTGCTTCCTCACTGTGCGCTTGTTCCATTTTGTCATCATCTGTGAAACTGTCTTCAATCACTCCACCTCTCTGGGGACAAGCCCGAGTCCTCACAGTCCCTGGAAGAAAGTGCGGTGTTGTTCTTTAATCTCCCTGGCTGCATTTCATCTTCTCCAAGTGTTAATGGCACTTCCCATCATTCAATGCTCCAAACAAATGCCAGGTTGTCTTCCTGGCGCTTTGCCATCTCAGAGAGTTCAAAACGTGATGGTTTCATCATCTGCCCGTGAAGGCAAATTTTCATTCCAGCAACCTCTGCCATGAACAGCTTGGTCAGATCCGAACCCGCCATCCCTCCTCCCTCCTTTCCCAACTTTCCCGTTTATCAGGGATGACATCATATATTTGGGCCCCAAGGAAGTCAAACCTTGGATTGATAAGTCTCTGAATTTTCTCTCTTTTATTCCCTCTGTCCAAGTAGTTACGAACTTCTTTGGCTTTTCACTTCTTGCTGAGCAGTGTAGACTAGTGGTTAAAAAAAAAGCACAGGGGGTGGGGAATGTTGGCACCAGACAGACCTGGGTTCAGATCCTGACTGCTACTTTCTGTCTTTGAGATGCGGGACAAGCTTCAGAGGCTCATCAAGCCTCAGTTCCATGTGTCACGCTGATCTCCATTCCACATAGGGAGCGTTGCCCCAGCTGCTGGGGGTGCCGACAGCCTCCTTGTTCATCCCTTCAGGGATCCCTCAGCTGCAGAGCCACCTTGCTCGTGTTCCCTTCCAGGCCAGCCTACAGCTCAAGCCCCGTCAAGGTGGAGTATGAAGGCCCAGCCATCTGGACCCACAGGGAGCATCTCTGCATTAGTACCACGACTCCCTGTGGGGTAGGCTGAGGGTGTGGTTGGGCCTGTATCATGCCCGGCTTCCCCTCTGCGCACTCATGCTTCCTTCCCCAACCTTCCACAGGGATCCGTCCCAAGGGTCCTCCTTAATAAGTAGCCGGTATGCTAAACTGTGTCTCAGAGTAGGTTTTGTGGGGATTCCAACTTAGGACAGTGGATGGTCATCACACCAACTCCGGACTAACTGACCCTGGGACCTTGGCTATGTCTCTCCTCTCCTGTCTGTAAAATGGGGATAATGCCTACCTTTTGCTTTCGTAAGATTTTATTTATTTGAGAGACAATGAGAGAGAGAGCACAAGCAGGGGTGGGTTGGGGAGGGGCAGAGGGAGAGGGCAGGGGTCAGCCCCCTGACATGGGGCTTGATCCCAGGACCCCGGGATCATGACCTGGGCCGAAGGCAGACGCTTAACGACTGAGCTACCCAGGTTCCCAGAATATTTCCACTCTTATTTACAAATACGAATCTGCCCTCTGACTGAAGAAACGGTGCACCAGATTTCAGTGGAACTTGAACTAATAAAGTGATAGGGACCCGGCAGTGTGGCCTGCAGAAGGGGCCCTGGATTCTGAATCGGTCAGAAGACCTGCGTTCTACCCTCTGCTCACGTCCACACGGGCGAGCCTGGGCCTCAGATGTCTATCTGCAAAATGAGAATAACTAATATCTGCCTGGCTTGTTTCACAGCTTTGTTGTGAGGGTCAGGAGAATTGCAAAAATTATTTGGAAACTATAGAAAGCCCCATCAATGCATGGGTTATTAATAAACTAGTTCATTCATTATTTACTGCCTGTTTAATATGTACCAGGCATGGTGCAAAGTGCTGGAAATTTGGCTGTGAACAAGAAAGACACAGTCCCTGCCTTGTAGGAGTTTATAACTTAGTGGTGGTGGTGGGGGGTAAACAAAAACATAAGTAAAGACACAAATAAGTATATAATTGTATTTTGTGAAAGGAAAAATGGTAGGGGCCAGGAAAAGGAGGGGTGTGTGTCTAGCAGTGAATATTTAGAGAATATTTAAGGGGTATTGGGTTGGAGCTCAGGAATGGGGTCTGTCTGAGGGGGGGACATTTAGGATAAAACCTGGAGCCAGAGAAAGAGGCAGCTAGTCAGAAAGCAGGGAGAAGAGCATTTCTGGCAGAGGAAGGAGCACAGACAAAAGTCCTGGGGCAGGAAGGAGTTGTGCATATTGTAGGAGTTAAAGGTATGACTGCAGAGGGTGAAGGAAGAGACCAAAAGCCTAGGAAGGCTCTGGGGAAGATTGGAACTCTGAGGTTCCAATCATGATGGGGTCGTAAGCCTCAGGGTGATGTGTGGAACGGACAGCCACGAAAAGGCTTCAAGGAGGTGAACATCGCAATCTGACTTCCTAAAAAAAAAACAAAAACAAAAACAAAACATGGCAAAGGAATGGAGTTCTTATTGGCGGCATCAGCATCCACGGTAATAATAATGGATGCTGGTCTCCGTTAGAGGAGACATTCTGTTCTTTCCCCCATTCTGTTCTTTACCCTGAAAGCTAATTTTTTTTTTTCCGGGTTGTCTCATCTTTCCAAGATACCCCGGTGGGAGGGAATTCCATCCTTCCCAGTATCTGGAGCTGCTGTTAAAAGTGATCTTGCTACAGCCCCAACACCCGAGGGGTTCATGTCCTTCGATTTTCGAGGGGAATGACTCAGACTTTTGCACGTTTTAAGCCAGAGAGGGATGCACAGGACCCGTCCCACCGAGCACCATTCTCCTCTAGTCACTCTGCTTTGTGTCCAGATTCTCTCTCTGCCCACCTCCCGCCTCCCCATGCAGTGGTCTGCCGCCAGGGCGGCAAGTTCAGCCTGATGTTTGCATAATTCGAATAATAATTTTGCACAATAGAGGCTCTCATTTAAATGATGTAAATTTCCTCAGTCCTCTCTCCTGATTAGTATTCATCCATTCAGCGAGATCACTTTTAGGGGATGAGATAGAAATATTTACAAAAGACAGAGAATCGAGTGCGGAGGCTTTGAGGATTTTCTAGTGAAAATAAAAAAAATTTTGTTGTTGTTGTTTTGTTTGATACATTTGAGGGTGGAGGTTGGAGCTGAAAGGCACAACTTTTCATGCAACTCAGAGGATTTTCGTGCGTAATTTCCCTGAGTCAGCTGGGGTCGGGGGAAGAGGGCATGGGGGATGGGATCTAAGAGTTAGGTCTAAGGGGAGGGAGGGAGGAGGACATCGGGAGGCAGTGGGTCCAGCTCTTCTTGTGAGATGTACCTGAGGATGTCCTGCTGCCCTCTCCTTCCTCCCTCTGTAAATCCTCTATATCTTCTGTGGATGCAGGTCTGGTGTGTATTTACCTCCTTGTCTCATGGGAGGAACAACGGACTTGGGGCTGGGCAGACCTGTGTATCTGTCAGGGTTCTTTGGTTGTAAGCAACAGAAACCAACTCAGGCTCTGTTAAGTCAAAGGCATCCCCAGAAGGCTCAGCATGTGGGGAGGGGGCATCAAATCAGCCCAGTCTGGGTTCATGCCCACTTCTTGGCTTGGGGTGATGGGAGCACCTTGCAGACTCACACTTAATATTTGTAGCCCCTGAGACATGAGTGCAAAGGGAGGCCCATATGCCATTTGTTTACATATTTGAAAATGACAAATCTTGCAAATGAACTTAACTCAACCATGATCTGTCCTCTTACTTTGGCACAAATACCAGAAGGACCTGGAAACCCAGGTTTGAATTTAGAATCTTGGATACCTCAGACTTATGGGCAGGAGTCGTGGCCTTTAGTGGAGGGTGGCGGTCAGCCCTCCGTGACCCTATAGGTTGGGAGCCAGTAAAATAAATAATCCAACAGCACACCCTTCTTGCCTTCTGATCTCTCACTGGCACCCCCCAGTGGCCTAACTGAGCTGAAATCCAGAGGGCTTGGGACCCCACTGGTCCTGTCCACTGGGTCACCCTGCTTTGGCCAGGATGGGGACTGGGGAGAGTGGGTTCCAGAAGCCAGCCGACACGTGTGGGTCCAGCGAACAGCCAGGCAGGATGCTAGATGTTGGGTAGGTGCCTGCTCTTAGCGTTGGGAGGCAAAGGGGGAGTGGTGTGACAATGGGGCAAAAAGGGCTGCAAGATTCTTTCTTTTTTTTAAAAGATTTTATTTATTTATTTGAGAGAGAGAGAGAGAATGAGAGACAGAGAGCATGAGAGGGAGGAGGGTCAGAGGGAGAAGCAGACCCCCCGCCGAGCAGGGAGCCCGATGCGGGACTCGATCCCGGGACTCCAGGATCATGACCTGAGCCGAAGGCAGTTGCTTAACCAACTGAGCCACCCAGGTGCCCTGCAAGATTCTTTCTAAGGACGGGAGCTGAACCCTGCTCTGGCCAGTCCCTGCCGTGCAGGGCTGTGGGCTGGTGTTGCCAGGGGCTCTGGGTTTTGAAGAGTAGCCGCTCATCCAGAGTTTGCAAATACAAAATTTTAAGGTTTAAACACATGGGCAGCTAATTAAAAAAAAAGATTTTATAGCCCAGTGCAGGTCTAGTGGACCCCATTCACAAATAAACTAGATTTGGCCCTGAGGCTGCTCTAAACAGAAACAAATTTGAGGCTTTTGTGTCCATTCCAAATTCCACGGGGGGAGAGTCTCTGACCTATTTGAGCTGGGTTCACCCTCCCTGCTCCAATCAGCCATGGCTGGGCAGAGGTCACGACCCCGCGGCCCACTCAGCTAGGGACAGGCTGGTCGGTCCGGGAGCCGTGCAAGTCCCCTCAAGGGCAGTGGTGACCTACGGATCTACCACAAGCACTGAGTGTGGGCTGCTCATGAGGCACCTCTCGGTTTCTCACCACGGCTGTAACAAATGGCCACACACTTATTCATTATGTCACCGTGCTGAGGGTCAGATGTCCGAATGGACCGAAAGGAAGGCATCCATCCGTAGGGCACATTCCTTTCTGGAGTTCTCGAGGAGAATCCACTGCCTTGCATTTTCCAGCTTCCTGGAGGACAACCGCATTCCTTGGCTTGTGGCAACTTCCTCCATTTGCCAAAACAGCAGTGGCCTGTTGAGTCTTTACTCCCATTGCACCTGTAATGCTGAGCTCCTTCCTTCTTCTATATGTAAAGGACCCTGTGATTACATCGGGCCCCCCCAGGTGGTCCAGGACAATCTCTTCATTTGAAAGTCAGCTGCTTAGCACCCTTCATTCCATCTGCTACTTGAATTCCCTCTTGTCGTGGAAGATAGCTTATTCCCAGGTTCCAGGGATCAGGATGAGGACATCTTGCGGGGGGTGGGGGTGCATTTTTCTGCCTACCTCGAGGCGGTTTCTGAGCTTTGCTGGCCATCTGCAAAATGGGGGGAGAATCATGCCTTCTTCATGGTTGTTAAAGGGTTCAGGTGGGAGCCTGCGCAGTATGCCAGGCCCAGTCCCTGGCACGTAGTAGGCGGCCCCATTAGTCCCTTTCCCTCCCTTCTTTGAGCTATTTGTTTCAATGTGCGCAGGGCCTCGGTTTACTCAAATGGCAAAGATATACCAGTTCTGCCTACCTCATAGGGTTGTTTCCTCATTCCTTGATTCCTTGATTCATTCATTCACTCATTCAATATTTATTGAGGGCCTGCTATGTGCCAGACGCTGAGCTAGATGCTGGGGCCGAGCAACAAATACCGAAGACATGAGGTTTTCTTCCAGGTAGCAGGGGAAATAGTAAATACGTAAATTGATTAATAATCACAATTATATATATTAATAGAGGAACAAAGGAGGATGGAGGTGGTGGTTGTGGGGCAGTGGGATGCTATTGTAAATAGAGAGGTCAGGAAAAGCATGCCTGAGTGACATGTGCAATGACAGAGAGTGGTTGTTGATTGACTTAATGATGTTAAAGCTGATTTCCAGCTTGATTATGGCAGAAATGGATAAGCTGATTGTTGGTAATCAGTATGCTTTACATAAGACTTCTTCCACAAACATTTGAAGGTTTTCTGGCTTCCTTTTTTCTGCGTTGAATTTTACCGTTTTTAAAAGAAGTGACCCAAAGGGGATATTCATCCATCCTTTTAGAACAGGATGGACATTCTTCTGATTAGCTCGTATTCCCCCTGGGGGGCTCTGAAGGTAGCAGACAGAGATACCCTGCCAGCCCTGTTCCCGGCTCCGTCTGTGACCTCCCCGCAATGCTCAGCTGCTAGAAGCCTCCGCGGTCTCATTAATGTTGGAAAAGCACTTTGGGTCCCCAGCTGAAAAATAGCAGGAAAGGCAGGGAGGGCATAATTATTTTGTTTTTCCCACATCTTCAGTGTGCAGAAAGGTTGTCAGAGGCAGCCTGAACCTTCTCCATCGAGAATGGAGGGAAGACAGGGAAGAAGAGAGGGCTTCTGGCCTCTGGCTGAGGACAGGTCATGTGCTGGTCAGAGCCACAAGGAGATGGACCCTGGCTGGAAGCAAATGACGATAATAATAGCTTTGATTTGCTACGCACCAGTTCACCGGCTTCTCACCAGCCCTAATGGAAATGATGATCCCCATTTTACAGATGAGGAAACCGAGGCTCAGAGAGGGTAAGTGATATGCTTAAGAAAATCGATGAGCTGTGATTAAACTCAGCTCCACCTGGACTCACTATAACACATTTCTGCTTCCAAAAAACATCCAAACCTTCACAATTTCCCGCCCCGCCCACCATCACCGTGTCCAGCCACTGTCACATCTCACCTGGACAGTCGCAGCAGCCTCTGCCCTGGTCTCCCTGATTATGTCCCCCCCACCGCCCTCCACCCTGTGGTCTGTTCTCAACCCAGCAGCCCCAGAGATGCTCTGTCCCTCCTCTGCTTAAAACTCTTCGGTGGCTCCCATCCTACACCCTGTAGCCTTGCCCTGGCTCACAAGCCCATATGTTCCTTCTTTGTCCTCAGCTCTTGTCATTTGTCCATTTGCCCTCCTCACTTCAGTCACATGGGCCTCCCTGCTTTTCTGTAATCATACCAGGAATGCTTCTACCTCAGGACCTTTGCACTGGCTGTTCCCTCTGCCTAGAATATTCTCCTCAGAAAGCCACATAGACCTGTTTCAAGTCTTTGCTCAGAAGTCACTTCACTGACCCATCTCTGATAACTTTTTTTAAAATTGCATTTTTTTCCTTCCACTCCGATTCCCTCCTCTTTCTTTATTTTTCTCCCTTGGACTTCTCAGTATTTAACAGATTCTATCACTTCTTTTGTTTGTTATCCACCCTTCTCCATGAGAATGTCCGCTCCATGGAAGCCAGGTGTTTGTCTGTCATGCTCTGCTGTCATGAACAGTGCTGGGTACATAGTCTGTGCTCAATAAATATTTGAGTGACTGACTCCAAAGCTTTTGTTCTGTCCACCACACCTACTACTTTGGTGGCTTGGCTTCTTGTCTAGAACAACTTCACATCCTTGCCAACACTTGCTATAGTCAGACATTTCCATTTTCTCCAATATGCGGGCATAAAATAGTATCTCTTTGTGATTTTCAAATACTTCTTGATATGCCTGGGCACTCGGGTTTTGACATGTCTGAGGGGCAGTGGGTCTGTTTCTCCCTCTCGTTGGGAGACCGGAGTTCTCAAGGAGACCATCTCTTGAAATTTCTTGAGAAAATGGGAAATGGGTCTTTTGTTTTGGGTTATTATAAGACAAGCAACTCATGTAAAACAAAGTTAGCATCTGCTCTGCACACCAGGTTTAATATTTAGGGATAATCTAAAACCAAGGAAAAGGCAGAGTTATTAATAAACAGTTGAGGGGAAGTGTGAAGAGAGAGTATGAAAATCTTCAATTGAAAAAGCAACCGTAGTTAACATCCAAAATGAGACCTTGCTTAGCATTCTGCTCTGCTCATTTGCAAATTAAGAGATGTATTGTTTTAAAAATAATTAAGTCTAATTTTGTATTTTTGGGAGATAGCTCTCCACTGGTTTAAAAACCTTTATTTATTTGCAATGCTCTGAAAGGCATGTATCATATGACCTCACTGATATGAGGAATTCTTAATCGCAGGAAACAAACAGGGTTGCTGGAGTGGGGGGTGGGGTGGGAGGGATGGGGTGACTGGGTGATAGACACTGGGGAGGGTATGTGCTCTGGTAAGCGCTGTGAATTGTGCAAGACGGTTGAATCTCAGATCTGTACCTCTGAAACAAATAATGCAATATATGTTAAGAAAAAAAAAAAAGAAGAAGAAGGTAGCAGGAGGGGAAGAATGAAGCAGGGGAAATCGGAGGGGGAGACGAACCATGAGAGACGATGGACTCTGAAAAACAAACTGAGGGTTCTAGAGGGGAGGGGGGTGGGAGGAGGGGTTAGCCTGGTGGTGGGTATTGAGGAGGGTACATTCTGCATGGAGCACTGGGTGTTATGCATAAACAATGAATCATGGAACACTTCACCTAAAACTAATGATGTAATGTATGGGGATTAACATAAGAATAAAAAAAAAATAAAATAAAATATTTGCAATGCTCTGAATACAGATTAATCTCCATTGCTAAGCCAAGTGTTTGCTGTTTATGTATACTCAAATGCTCACCGAGGCAAAGCTGGTGTCTCAGGAGAAGTGATGGCTGGGGTTCTGGGGGGTTATATTTGGAGTCCTTTGTGAACCCCAGAATTCCTTTAGAGCAGAGATCTTAGCAACGATCAAGTCTGGTTTTCTTTATTTTACAGGCATGAAAGCGGAGGCCCAGATTGGTGAAGGACTTGTCTAAAAGTCACACAGCAAGTCAGCAGCAGGACTGGGATTAGAACATAGGCCTCTTGCAGTCTCAGCTGGAGTTGCCCACCAAACCCGTGTGTCCCATTCTTCAGTCATGCTTTTAACATATCCGTGTGGTACATGTACTGTTGTTTATGTAAAGGTTTTCTCCTTTAAATCAATTCACTTGTAAAACGTGAAGCTGTTTATTTAAAAGGAAAAAAAAATCACAGATGTAAATATCTCATTACTCACTGAGATAGACAGTGCATGAACATTAACACAAGGCAAACCAAACAATGATATTAAGTTCTAGTAAGGCCACTGTGATTGGTCAAGATAGCGACTCATGTAAAACAAAGGTTAGCATCTGCTCTGCATATTTAGGCATACTTAGAACTTTGGGCTGAGACTGGATCTCTGTTGAAAGGAGACAAAAGCAGGTGTTCAGTACCTGAAACACCAGCCTGAGACTTTCTCCCTGTTGTTCTCAGGTTTGGAAGGGAATGGAAGGGGGATCAGTTTCTCCCAAGGTGATTAGTAGGATCTAAAATTATCTCTCAAGAACCACTACAGATCCTCATTTTATATGAATCTGGACCATGAGAGCTTCTCTCTCTTTCTTCTTTCCGTCCCTCCTTTGTAGCTAGGAGAGGCCCTGTAGTAGATAGATACATAAGGGAAGTATCAAACGGTAGCTTTCAGGAACGTTCTTTAAAAGGCAGCTGTTTGGGTCCTTTGCTTTTATTTATTCATTTTTTCCTCTTTCCGGCTGGTTGGAATTTGGATGTGATGGCCGGAATCAGGCAGCCACAGTAGATAAGGAGGTGACCATAAGAATGGAGTCTGTCTACAGTGCAGCAATAAGTTAGAAGAAGCCTGGCTCCCTGAGCCTCTGGATTTTTTTTTTTTTTTTGTAAAAGAGAAATGAGCTTCTATCTTGTATAGTTCCTGTTACACTGGGTCTCTGCTATTCATAGTCCTAGTTCATTCTAATACAAAAGGAGAATAAGTGAACTCTGGATTAGCAATGAGAAGATATGAGTTCTAGTCCCATTTCTCCAACTCATACTCACATCCATGTGAGTGAAAAAAGAAATAGTCCTGGCTTTGCACTCCCCAGCACCTATTTTAAGCTTCCAATGAGGTTTGCCCCTTGGAAACTCTCAGTTCTGCTCAGAGCTCTGCGTGTTTCTATTCCGAGGCAGTGGTGGGAGCAGGGTGCCCAGGGGAGGAGCAGGGTGGGGGCTGATTTCTGCCTGAGTTTATCTCAGGTGTTACCCTGTTGGGGAGGTGATTGAGGTACAAATGGACCCAGGGGTGTGAGAGGGTTCTGTATGAGAGGGATAGTGGTCCTCGATAACTACTAAATAGTATCACACATAGAGCATGTCTGTCCTTAAACTGCCTTATCTCCTTCCTGCCAAACCATGCCAAGTGCATCCATAAAAGTGCAAACAACTCATTCCTCTCTTCCCGTCAGAACATCCTCAGCAGCTGCATAGTTGTTATGTATTTTAAATAAAGCATTTAAAAGCTCTCAGAATTTAGAAACAATCACCATGGATACTCATCACTGAAATCCTTTGTTACCATGGCAACATTCCACCCTTCACCCCCCACCCCCCACCCCCATCTTGCCTGTTTACCCTGAAACTGACACATTGGTTATAGTGAATGATAGGAAAAGATTTGAGTGGAACTTTCAAGGGCATAGAAGCATGAAATGTCTTGCCAGAAAATAGGTATTTTCCCATTATTGTAATAAGTACTATGTTTCACTCTCCTATTTTACCCAGGATAGATGACTGTTATTACAGGGGGAAAGAGGAAGATCAATGCTGAATTAAAGCAAAAATGATCCCTTTTGTCATCTGCAGGTGATTTTTAATAGCCCTTCTTGTTGCATTCAAAATGTGGTGAGTAGCAACCTAGGAGTATTAAGACTTGAGTGTCATTTGACCCACTTCTTGCAGTTTTCCAATACTTGCCAAGAAAACCCTTTAGAAGCAACCAACAAATCTGTGCAAAGGTATTCACAGCAACCTTTAGGGAATGGTGAGGAATAAGAAAGGACTGTGTGCCGGATGTTGAGAGTGGTTGGGTGAAGTGAACAGAATGTGACACAGACAATCTTTTGTAGCATTTCCAGATGACAAGTAGGACATGGCTGTGCATTTCCTACTTTGGAGAAATAACGTGCAGTAAATCAAGCAAAATACAGTTGATCCCAGTGATTATGGGCATGGGCTCTGAAAATGTTTGCACGTACCTTAAGCGAGATTAGAGAGAATGGGGGGATTCTGAACTCTTTTTGGGTCAATGACATTTTTAGAAATCCGAGAACGTCTTGGACCATCTCCCCAGAAAAATCCCCAGACATACAACATTTTGCATGTAATTCTAGCAGATTTGTTGGTCTCTTGATGTCCATTCGGGGGCCACCCCTCCCCCACAAGGGCCCATCCACTCTGGATTTAAAGCATAATGTTCATCGAGTTCAGTCTTGGTCATTAAGTTGGTTACTTCCATTAAAAAGCCCAAACCCCAACTAAAACATGTTCAGAGATTTGGGATGTACTGCTTGTTTGCTGTTTGTTCTCCCCTAGTAGAATGTGAGCTCCACGGCAACAAGGGTATTGGATGGTCTTGTTTGCTGTCTGTATCTCCAGGACCTAGAACAGTGTTTGCCCTAGTAGCAGCTGCTCAATATTTCCTGAAGGAAGGAATTCCTTAACAGCATGTCCAGATGCAAAGCATTATTATTAGAATTACAACTTTGTGCAAGAATCATCCATGTTATTGCATGTGGCAAACCATTTATCCACCTTGCTGTACAGGGCACAAAACTCCATGTGTGAATACACCGCAATGTAATCATCCATTCTACTGTTGGTGGGCATTTGGGTTCAGTTTCTTTGTTTTGATTTTTTTTGCTATTATGAATAGTACCACCTGGAACATTCTAGCACATGTCTTTTAGTGAACAGAGGGGTGCATTTCCATAAGAATGGAATTGCTGGATGACGGTGTCTATGTATGTGTAGTTCTAGAAGATGTTGCTAAACGGTTTTCTAAAGTGGTTGTACCAACTTGTGCGGCTGTTCAGGTGATTCTGCATGTCGCTCTGTGTCCAGGCCTACTGTGCCATTCCACGGTTCCTGTAAAGCCACATGTGGACATATCCACCCCCTTCTTCTCTCAGGGCAGTTTCCTTCTTAGTGAGCCATTCACCTCTGCCTGTATGATTTACCTCCTTATGAAAGCTCCCCTCTTTCCATCATTTGCCTCAAAACATTAGATGCTAATGCTTGTTGAATACATGAGTGACTAATTCAAATCTTCTGGGACAAATCCCAAACGTTTGCTGTCCTGTTTTTATTTTTGAGCCACATGTTAAGAGGAAAACTCCGAGCCATTGAAACCCATGGAATTAAAAAGGACCACATTGTTCTAATGCTCAGCTTATGCCAGTCACTGCAAGCCAGGAGAAGATTTGCCCCTAGGGTAGCAGGACCAAAGGGAATTTCAGGAATCTGCCTCCAGAATTGGGTTGGGATGCCACGTGGAATTCCAGGAACCTGTCAAGGTGGGTTGTGAGGCTTGTTCCTACTGTGTGTTATTTTCCAGAGATGAAATGTTGCAAGTTCATCATTTGTCCTGCGACCCAGAGGCTTGAATCTTGTCTTCTGAGACCGGGGGGAATGGAAGGAAAAACACAAAACCACACTGAGGGCCTAGTGTGGGGAAGGTCTGTTTCCCACAAGACCTCATGTCATTTCCTTGAATTCCTCAGTAATACCAGCGTCCTCTTCTCCAGTCTTCCCCTCTCGGGGAACAGCCTCTTGGTTTCCCTCGCTCATAGAGCCAGAAATGTCGGTGCTACCCTTGACAGGCCTCTTGCCCTCATCCCCGCATCCGCTCCATTGCCAAGCCCTGCAGTTCCTACTTCCAAATATATCTCCAACCTTCCCACTGCTGTCCACCCCCACTGCCTCCATCCCGGTCCAAACTATGACGGTCCCCTCTAGAACCCCTGCCAACAGGCTCCAAGCTGGACTTCGGCTGCCACTCACGTTACCTGCAGCCTCTTCTCCACCAGAGTGAGCTTTGCAAATCTCTCTGCTGAAAATTCTTCACTGACTCCCTGCAGCGGATGTTGTGAGCACCCTGCTTATATCCCCTTGGCACACCCCATTTCTGGGCATGCGGAGCTGGTGGCTTGCAACAGGAGCACCTAAGGCTCAGCTGAGAGTTTATCTGGCTATTTCTAGGGCAGGCTACCAGTGCCTCCTCCTCCAGCGAGCCTCACCTGATGGTGGCTGGTAGCTGGTGGATAAATACCGCAGATCGCTTGCCCCTAGGCTGGGGATTACGTTGAATGGGGATGGGGGCCCTGTTGCCCCAGTGGTAATCTGCTTAGTGTTGTGCTCTCTTTCTGCTTCCTTCCTTGGCCTCACCCTCTCCTCTACCAGTGCTTCCTGAGGCCACTTCCCCCAAATACATTATTTGCCCTCACATCTTTGTCTCAGGGTCTGCGGTTGGAGGAGGTCACGGAGAGGATGAGCCGGCTGCTGGATCCTCCAGCTGGACCTGGGAAACCCGAGGCTCTTCACTGCCTCCCCTGTCCTTGGAATGTGACTTCTGCCCTCTGTTTCCACAGTGGGAGCCGTTTTCAAGGACGCAGCGCTGAGAGAGCCATGTGGTCGTGAGGTCATCCGGACCCTCTATGAGACTGAACCTGTCTTTGTTCCCTCCATTGGCCTGGAGGACATGATAGCACATCGAGAAGCCCTTACTAAAATCACCCTACAAGACTTAAATGAGAGCCAACAAATCCTGTCCTCCTGAACACCGAAACGTCTCCAAGGAGAAAAGCCATCCTCTGAAACAGGACGGCCTTGGACATTCTCTCTGCCTTGCCAGGACGCGCTGGTACCATTACCCAAACGGAGTGTTGTGCGTTTATACCCAATGAGACTGTGAACGTACCATCTTTACTAAATCACATGAGGACACTTATAAAGCCCCACAGCGATCTGACCCCCAGCCTAGGGGACTTAATAAGTCAGTGGCTCAGATCATGGGGCTCTCGGTGGAAAAAAATTGTTACTTATTTTGGAAATCATTATCATGATCTGCGTTTTCCACGTGTTCATATCGGTTGCTGTGGGATCGGCCTCCCGTGCGGCCGGATAGCCTCCCAACGAGCCACCTCCACGCTAGCAAACCTCTCGCTGACTGCTCCGGACACACTGCCGAGGAGGGCGGGGGGGGAGGGGAGATCGTCAGAGCCGGTCACGGTCACGAGGGGTGCAGTGTTGGTGGCGGTCACAGAGGGGACGTGACCCCAGCTTGACCCGTCAGCTGGCGGGGGGACATCGCGAGGTCACCAGCTCCTCACCCCTCCCCTTGAAATGTGCGCTCCGCCCACCGTTCCCACGGTGGGAGCCATTTTCAAGGACATAGCCTTGGGAGAGGAAGGTGTTCTTTTTTTTTTTTTTTAAAGATTTTATTTATTTATTTGAGAGAGAGAATGAGAGGGAGGAGGATCAGAGGGAGAAGCAGACTCCCTGCCGAGCAGGGAGCCCGATGCGGGACTCGATCCCGGGACTCCAGGATCATGACCTGAGCCGAAGGCAGTCGCTTAACCAACTGAGCCACCCAGGCGCCCCGAGAAAGGTGTTCTTGAGACCAAGGTGACTGAACCCGTTAAGACCTCTGTGTAAACTTTTAAGGTTCTGGCTGCTGTGCGGAGAGCCCCTCGTCCTGCAGCTGCCAAGACGAGCCTGGTAAGTCCCCGGCTTGTGAACCCCGCCTCCGGCTCTGGAGGGGCTGCCCCTCTCTTGCGCCTCTCCCTGCGCTCCGTGTGCGCAGGCGCGGGGGCGGTTTAGGACCCGACATCCGCTTTTGGGGAAAGCCAAATTCGGACCCTCCCCACGGCTTGCAAGATAATGTCCACATAACCCCATCTGGTCTACAGTGCAGGTATAACCTGGTCCCCACCCCCGTCTCCTCCCTCACTCCACTGCCCTGTGCTTTGCCGCAGACACACGGAGGTTCTGCGGCCTCAGGGCCTTTTCACAGGCTCTTTGCCCTTCTGGTTTCATTTAGGGGCTATTTACCCCCCAGAAGAGCCTTCTCTCACTCCTCAATTTAAATTCAGCACCCCAGGGGCGCCTGGCTGGCTCAGTCAGTGGAGCTGGTGACTCTTGAACTCAGGGTTGTGGTTTGGGTCCCACCTTGAGTGTAGAGATTACTTAAAAAAAAAAAAAAAAATCCAGCACCCCATATTATCCCCTCTGTCAGCTCCCCGTTCCTTTCCTTCCTAGCATGTATCACAGTTTGTCTCTTTATTTGTTTAATGTTTACGTTCCTTCCCAAACTGTGAACCTCTTTGAGGATAGCCGTATCTGTCTCGTCCACCACTGCCTGCTCACAACCCGGTTCACAGAGGTGCTCAATAACTGTTGATTAAACGAACAAATAAAGTGTTACTATTATCCCCATTTCACAGATGAATAAGCTGACACTCAGGGTGGCTGAATCATTTGCTCAAGGTCACACATCTGCAAAGTGAATGGGGCTGGATTCAAACCCAGCACTGCCTCTTCTGAACATGTCTGGGAGCGGGACAGCTGAGTCATACGGTAAGTTGATCTTTACCTTTATAAGGGTCTGCAAACTGATTTCCAAGGTTGTTTACCATTTTACATCCCCACCAGGAACTGGCAGGAGGCACGGGCGGGGTGGCAGAGTGGGTCAGAGGCAGGTACTGTCTGTGGATCGGATGTTGTATCCTCCTAAAATGCCTCTCATGAAATCCTAACCCTAATGTGATGGTATGTGGAGCTGGAGCCTTAGGAAGGTGATTAGGTTAGACTAGGTTATGAGAGTGGAGCCCTCCGTATCCTCGTTAAAGAGAGGAAGAGACAGAGACCTCTCTCGGTGTGCACGCACCAAGGAAAGCCATGTGAGGACATAAGCAGCAAGAGGACCCTCATCAGGGACTCTGCCATGCCTGTGCCCTGTCAGACCTCCAGCCCCCAGGACTGTGAGCAGTAATGCTGGTTGTTGAAGCTGCTTAGTCTGTAGTGTTCTGTTAGAGCCCCAGGGATCTGGAGAATTCAGAAGGCGTGGACTTGTCCTCCAAGGAACTCACAGGCCTGCTCCCTTCCGAGGACTGAGATAAGTAAGGGCTGTCCTAGGAACTGTAAACACCCATTGTCCACCAACTAATGAGTGGGTCAAGAAAAGGTGATATGCATCCGTACAATGGAATGCTGAACCGTGCTACCAGTGAAAAGAGGATGCTCAGTGAAAGAAGCCAGTCCCAGAAGACCACATATGGTATAATCCCATTCATATGAAACATCCAGAACAGGCAAATCCGGAGAGTTAGAGAGGAGATTGGTGGTTGCCAGGGGCTGGAGGGGGCGGGGGGGTGTGGTGAGAAAGGGGAGTGACTGCTGGACAGGTACAAGGTCTCTTTTTTGGGGTGATGGAGGTGCTTTGGAACAAGACAGAGGTGATGGTTGCACAACATAGTGAATGGGCTTAAGTCCCTGAGATGGTTAATTTTATGCCATGTGAATGTTACCTTCGCAGCGGAGGCATAGTTCCGGGTCTCCCGTGGGGCTGCTGTGCTGCCCCGGTCCCCGGTCGCCATTCGCATAGTAGTCATTCGCCGCGAGTGGCGCCTCCTAGCGGTGGGGGAGGACGCGGCAGCTCTGCTTTCGCCGTCAGACACGGACCCGGCTTGCTGGAAATGTCAGTGGCTCTATTCTCTCTTCAAAAAGGCTCAGGAACCAGGGAACGTGGCCTTGGTGACTCAGACTC
The DNA here is from genome assembly GCF_011800145.1 of Mirounga leonina. Taxonomy (NCBI): domain Eukaryota; kingdom Metazoa; phylum Chordata; class Mammalia; order Carnivora; family Phocidae; genus Mirounga; species Mirounga leonina. The sequence continues at coordinate 9,953,458 of NW_023270436.1, forward strand.
CAATTAGGAAAGCAGTGTTGGAGGCTGGCGCACAGGTGGCTGCAGGTGGCTGGTGAGATGCCCAGACAGCCGTGAGAGCGGCCCCTGCCATCCCTACAGATTCCCCGTCCCAGGGTTGTCCGCTGGTTCAAGGCGCAGAGTGAGGTGTAGTGCTCGGTAATTGCATTGAGCTGGAGACGCTCACTTCCCAATTACTGGACTTTTGAAGTTATTTGATGTGGGAAAAACCTCTGCACTGCTCACCTGCCTCCAAGCTGCAGCAGGAACAGAGAGACAGGCTCAGCCCCAAGACAGACTAAATGCCAGAGACGCCTCTGTCCCTTTTGGTGTCAGCGATTCCCTCCTGGGCGCAGCTGGGCCAGGATAGGCACTTCAAAATCATCGTGTTTATTGAAGTGTCATTTATGGGCAGTCGTGCTAAGAACAATCATCTCAACGGTGAAATGATTTATGTGCAACAATGCACCCATTTTAAGTGGACAGTTGGATGAGGTTTGATAGATTTATATACCTGTATAACCACCACTCCAGTAAAGATAAAGAACATTTCCATCACCCCAGAAACTTTCTGCATATCCCTTTGCCATGAATCACCATCCCCTCAACCCCAGACAGCCACTGACTGATCTGCTTTGTATCACTGTAGATCCCTAGCAGATACAATGTGTAATATTTTCTATCTGGCTTCTTTTGCTGGGCAGAATTTTTTTTTTTTTTTAATTTTATTATGTTATGTTAGTCACCATACAATACATCATTAGTTTTTGATGTAGTGTTCCATGATTCATTGTTTTCGTATAACACCCAGTGCTCCATGCAGTACGTGCCCTCCTTAATACCCATCACTGGGCTAACC
>NW_023270436.1:9954713-10224195 GCF_011800145.1 Mirounga leonina
GAGATGACTGAGGCTGAAATTAGACCACAGTGATGAGCTCTTACTTCTCCTTCTTCTCCTCCAATTTGTAGTCTCAATAGCTCCCCCTTCCTCTGCCCACCCACCCCTCCCACCATGCAGAGTAGTTATATGGCATAGAATGATTGACAACCCACACCGTCAATATGGAGAGGACCAAAGGGGTCCAGGGGCCCAAGGTGCCAAGGAAGAGAGGGAAAAGCATCAAGGCAGAGAGCTTTCCCCACTGACTTCGAAGGGGTAGACACACCAGTCACCCTGAAAGTTGCAAACAGAAGTCATGAACTTGTTACACCTGGTGGTGGTGAGGGGGAGGTGTTGTCTCCACTGTGTTTACACTCTTTTGAATGAGTTGTCAACATTTATAAATTGACAGTAATGTCGGATCATATTTCTGGCTAATGGTTGCAACCAGACTGTTCTAAATGTGAAGGGTACAGTTATGCCATGAGTGACTCTGGCGTTTGGGTTTAAGATCTGTGAAAACATTTTGGGACACTGAGACCTGGAGAGACACCAAGAACCTTTTAGGGACTATACATACAGGTGTCTGTGTGCACACATGTTTTTTTTTTTTCCCTCAGATATATGTTTACTGGGCCAAAAAACAACCCTAGCCGGAAGCTTAACAGTAAAGACGTTTTGATTTTGCAAGCAGCTGGTAAGAGGGAATTTACAAACTACAAAGAGTAAAATATAAATAAAGAAGCTAAAAAGAAGAAATGGAAAGGAAAGAACACCTACGGTTGCCAGTAACTTGAGACAGATGAAATAAGAAAGGTTTTCGATTTCAGTTAAACCTTTAGAATTTTTCAGAGTGCTTAAATGAGGAAAAATAAGGAGGTGGGGTGAGTGTGGGAGAGGACACTGCCAACGTAGATGAAGCTAAAAATTTAAACTCTTGTTAAACAGTCCCAACAAATTGGCATTCAAAGTGTGCTATTAATAAGTATGCTCCTTTCAAAAAGATGGCTTGGCATAAACCACTTTTTCCCCTCTAAGCTTCCCTTGCCGTGCTCAGACCCTGAGGGCATAAAGCCTTGGTTCCAACCTCAGTTTCTGCTGTGTATTAGCTCTGTGGCCTTGGACAATTTAGTAGATCTTTCTTTTTTAAAAATTTTATTTATTTAATTAAGATAGAGAGCCAGCGAGGGGGGGGGGTCAGAGGGTGGGAGCAGACCTCTCCCTGAGCAGGGAGCCTGATGGGGGGCTCCATCCCAGGACCCCCGGGATCATGACCTGAGGGGAAGGCAGATGCTTAACCGACTGAGCCACCCAAGTGCCCCCTTACTAGACCTTTCTGAGCCTCAGTTTCCTTTTCTGTAAAATGGGGATAATGAAAGCTCCTTCTTGGGGAAACTGGACAAAACTCAGCATTAGGTCGTAGGCCAAACTCAAATGGTCTGCAGGCGCTAGGGAGATCTTGTAAAGGAGCAAGTGAGTCTAGTGGAAACTGGGGCTAATCAGAGCAAACACCGCTTTAAAGACCCCACTGCTTGGGAACTCCTGCCTCCAGGAAAGTGGGCTCGCTCCAGCCCCAACTTTCTGTTGTTTCAAAGAGTTACTGAAAGTCCCCTTGTTTATGCGATCTCTCAGTTTTTAAGTGTTGACAATCATTTCACATTTTCCTAAAACAGCAACTAAACCAAACAGAACGGATTCTGCAGGACACACTTGGCCACCATCCTCTGGTTTACATCACTTGCCTTAAAGAGGAAGGGAATGAGATGGTTTCCATGCTGGAGAGATGTTTTGTTCCGTTTCAGCTTTGGTGCAGGGCGTCATGCCGGATGCAAGCGGACTGTAATACCGGCTAACACTACCCAATCCCTACTGTGTGCCAGACACTGTTCCAGGCACTTCACCTAAAACAATTCATGTGATACCCCCAGCAACAACGCTATTTCATTTGGGTCACCAAGGGGTTAAATAAACCAGGGGAAAGTCCATTTTCAGCCCCATTTAAGTCACCACGGATTAAAAACTGCAGGTTGGAGCCGGCGGTTCCTTTGGAGACTTAGAGAGGAAGGTTGATTCCGCGGACCCAGCCCCCTGCCCTGTGATCTTCCTTTGAGGCCCCTTAGGACAGGGAGGAGGGTTCCCGGTAGGGGGACAGCAAGCGCGCATCCTCTGGGGCCGGCCCAGGACCACTGTGTATTTGGGGATCAGCAACGAGAGTGAATGCCTGAATGGGGAGGGACGAACGTGCGAATGGGTCCTGCCAGAAACCCAACTGCAGGGACAACTAACTTTTCCTGGCGGAGGAGGGAGAGGGGGCGGTGGTCTTCCTCACCCTCAGGCTTGGCTCTGGAACCCTTGATGACTTCCCGCGGGGCGGTGGCTCCCACCTCTGAGGGCAGAGCGCGCGCGCGCATGTGTGTATGTGTGCGCGTGTGTGGGGAGGACTTGGTGATCGAGGGTCACGCGCAGGTGGCTTTGTCGTGGTGGTGGGGGCGGCCGCAGAGGCGCTGCCGCTGGAGGCAGAGGAGGAGGGACAGCCGGCCCACCATCGCTGCGGGCGGGTAAGGTGGGCACGCCGGGGGGGCTGCGGGAGGGGAAGGGGGCGGCCGCCGTGACTGTCGCCTCCCGGAGCCGCCGCCTGCACGGGGTGGGGGGGTCGTGGGGGGCCGGGGAGGGGGACGCAGGACGCCGTCCGCGGGAATGGGGCTGCTGGAGCTGGAGGATGCGCTAGAACTGGGGGTGGGGCGACGACGGAATTGGACGGCCAGGAGAAGGCACGCGACCCGCGGATCCCCTGGGTTTTGGAGGGGCGGGTCCCTGCAAGGGTGTGCGGAGTGGCTGCGTCCGCTCGCGGAAAACAGGTGGTCGCCGGGTGCTATTGGTCCCTCGGGGCGCAGCGGCCTGTCACCGACCGCAGCAGTGTCCCTCTTCCCCAGGCTGGCAGGGGGTTAACACCTCGCTGGGGGAGCCACAGGGTGTCGGGTGTGCGTCTAACCTGCGGTCCCAGGGCTTGCCTCGCCACTGTGCTGTGCTGAGCGGATGGACCACGGGGCCAACTGGAGACCCACCAGGGACACTCATGGTTGCTAGGCAGAACTGTGCGCCCAGTGTGGCCAGATCGGCCAAATTCCTGGGAAGCCAGAAAGTGAGACATTTATGTAAAATCACCTTTGGATTTTGGCAATTAACTTGAAGATACTTTTTGTAATGAAAAGTTTTGACCCTACATGAAAACCAGGAATATACGAGCCTGGTGGTAATATGATGAGCTGGAGAACACATGCCCCATCTACAGGGAGCAGCTACAATTCAGCTCTGGGCAATCATTACCATGAGAAATTACAGGCTCAGTGTTACTGTATTTTTTGGAACAGAAGTTGGTAATCTAAATTTTTACATGAAATCTTCCAATATTTAAAAATATATAAAAAAATTTACCTGGTTTATCTACTAGTTCTTAACCTTTTGCTCATCACAACTTCCTTTGATAATCTGATCAAAGTTATAGAACCTGGGAAATTTATTTTGTATATAATTTCATAGAGGGCCTCCATCAATTCCACTGTGTGCCTGTTCATCAGAACCAACACCTGCTCTGCCAGTTATACTTTTTTTTTTTAATAAAGATTTTTATTCATTTATTTGACAGAGAGAGAGAGCACAAGCAGGCGGAGTAGGAGAGGCAGAAGCAGGCTCCCCGCTGAGCAGGGAGCCCCTCGGGGTTGTGGGGGGGCTAGATCCCAGGACCCTGGGATCATGACCTGAGCTGAAGGCAGACGCTTAACGACTGAGCCACCCAGGCGCCCCCATTAGACTTTCCAAGAGAGGATCTGATTGGCTGGATTTACCATCATCAAATATGCAGCACTTCTATTGGATAGAGTTTCATTCATGGTCTTCCTCTCATGTTGTGATTGGTTGTCTTTAGCGTGGCACTAATTCTGTGTCCAGTCAGGTGTGGCCGGTGGCTGCAGGGCTGGATGTACCCAAGACACGGGCTCCTGGCCCCATAACTTTCAGGACAAAGTATCTCAGGAGTTACTTTTCTCAGAAGTAGCCGTGGGCATCCAGATCCTTTGAACTTCATGGGTTGCTCTCCAGGATGCCTCCTCACTGACATTTCTCCCATCCCCCCCCCCATTCTCTTTCCATTTGGAAAACCCTTGCCTTCCCTCCCTTTCATCTTTATATTAAAAAAAGTCTGCTAAAGTAGTTACTTTTAGTTTTTATGATCTCATTAAAAAAATTAGTCTATCAAAGTAGTTCAAGTACACAGTTTAAAAAAGTCAGATTATAACATATTTTTAACAACATATTAGTTTCCTTTTTTAAAAAAGATTTTATTTATCTATTTGACAGAGAGACACAGAGAGAGAGGGAACACAAGCAGGGGGAGTGGTAGAGGGAGAAGCAGGCTTCCTGCTGAGCAGGGAGCCTGAAGCGGGGCTCAATCCCAGGACTCTGGGATCATGACCTGAGCCGAAGGCAGATGCTTAAAGACTGAGCCACCCAGGTGCCCAAAATATTAGTTTCCTATTCCTCTCCTAGTGCATCCCTAGAGACAAGTATTTTCAACTCCTTTAGCTGATTCTTAGGGCATTTCTCCATCTTCGTATTTCTATTCTTGATTTTGGCATGTAGTTCTAGGTATTTCATTCCCTCACTCATTAATCAACCAATCAATTAATTAAACACATATACAGAAAACACCTACAATGGGCTAGGGCCCCATGCTGCTATTAATAGAGGGATGAGCAAAACCAGATTCAGTCCCTCCTTTATGGAATTCTTCACTAGTAGAGGGGTTGATCTGTGATTCATCAGTGAATCACACAATCATATGTAAAATGGCACCTGCAGTAAGGGAACCCAGGAAAAGTACATTGCACCATGAGAGAGCATAAAGAGGAATTGACATGGTCAAGGAAATCAGCGAATGGTTCCATGAAGAAAGTTGATTGAACTGAGATCTAAAAAGTGAGCAGACATAAAAGCCCTGGGAGAGGGATGCCTGGGTGGCTCAGTCAGTTGGGCGTCTGCCTTCAGCTCAGGTCATGATCCCAGGGTCCTGGGATTGAACCCACATCGGGCTCCTTGCTCACTGGGGAAACCTGTTTCTCCCTCTGCCTGCTGCTCCCCCCTGCTTGTGCTTGTGCTCTCTCTCTTTCTCTGACCTGGGTCATGGGTTCAGATCTTCTCTCCCCAACTCATTAGCTCTTTGCTCTCAGGTAAGACACCTAACTTCTGAGTCTCAGTTTTCTTACCTAAAAAAATGCTGTTCCTAAAAGGTAGAGGGTTTGATGATGAGCATGAAGTGACATAATTCTTGTAAAGTTTTGCTCAGTGCCTGTCACACAATAAGTGGTCAAAAAGCTCATTGATATTATCATTATATCATTTTTTCCTTTACTGTATAAATATCAGGTGATGGGGCACATCTAGGCTGAATCCTGAGGTTGCGAAGGCTAACAAAGTCTGGGGGACAAACAGAACTTTGGTTTGAGCTGATGATCATGTCTGATATCTTCAGATCATGGCAGAGAGAGAACACATGGGGTTTGAAAGTCACCCTGAGCTTGGTGTTTTCCTGGTCTGCAGCCATTAGCTTTGATTACATGAAGTGCTTCAGAGCTGGGTGGAATCTCTCTCTCGCTCCCTTTTAGGACTGTCTGGGCAGGAGGCAGAGAATGAATGCTTTTGGGGCAGGCATGCCTAGAATGCACCGTCCAGGGCTCAGAATCCTGGGCATCTAGCCTTCAGCCAGAGAGTTGTGTTGGTCATTCTCTTTCTGTCTTGCCTGGGATTCTAACAACCCACTTTATTTTGACCTTGTCCCTGACCTTGGTGGACACCCTGAACCCAGGTGACCGGTTTTTTATGGTTTGTTACAACAATGATGATTTTGATATAATGTGGACATTAAAGCTGCAGGAAGACTAGCATCCCTCTCTCTCTCTCTCTTTCGTTTCCCCTTCCTCTCTCCACCCCTCTCTGCTTCACGCTATCTCTGTCTGCAGTTTGTCTTCCTGTCTGTCTTCCTTTCAACCTCCATAATTGTTATTAATTTTTATCTCTTTGCCTCTCTCTATGTCTCTGTGCTGTCCATGTCCCAATCTCTCATCCGTATTTCTCTCTGCTCATTCCTCCATTTCTCTCTGGACGTAACATTAAATTCTTTCTCTTGATCTCTTGGTCTCTTTCTGCCTCCCCTCCCCACCCGCCACATCTCTCCCATCCCCTGAGCCCTTCTTTAACTTTTTAAAAAAATTAATTAATGTATTTTAGAGAGAGTGAGGATTAGGGGCGGAGGGAGAGGGAGAGAGAAACTCAAGCAGACTCTGCGCTCAGTGCAGAGCCCAACACGGGGCTCAATCCCAAGACTCTGAGGTCATGACCTGAGCTGGAACCAAGCAAGAGTCAGATGCTTAACCGACTGCAGCCCCACAGGTGTCCCCCCTTCTTCAAAATTCTGTGATTTTATGGAAATAGTCTAGCCCCCTCAATGAGACCATTTGTAACCAAGGATTTAGCTAACATCATTTTTGTATTTTGTGTATGAGGGCAGTGGGGGAAGTTAGCTGCTTTTCACTTTGATATCGTTTAGTCAAGAAAGCCTTTTTATTAGCAAATTTGTGCAGATTGGTCCACAGGATGTAAGATGTGACTAAAATATTAAATTCCCACACTGTCAAAGCACTAATGGATTGGGAAGGTAAATTATAGAGGCATGTTCTCCCACAGGAGTTTGGCTGACATTTAACATTAATTTTTCTTAATTCTGTGGCCACTGCATTACACACTGGTTTTAAGGGAAAACATTCAAATCCAAGTTCTTGGTGAGTGCCCTAAGAGAGGAGAACAGTAGTAATTAAATTAAAAGTGCAGAAATTGTTCTTTGGTTACTTCCTGCAAGTTTTCTTACCTTGGGGAACATCTGCAAGAGGAAATGTTTTGCAGTCTTGACAAAATTAAGAGTATCAGCTTTTATGGAAATGAGCAGATCCACAGATAAAATGGGGAAAAAAACCTCCGACTATACATAGCTTGGGAAGAGTTTTAAGATTTTCCTTCCTCCCTTCCTTCCTTCCTTTCCTTTTCCTTTCTGTGTAGTATTCCTCCTGTCTATATTATGCCTGGGTCAGTAGCCTGCTGTGCTTGAACCTGAACTGATATTCAAGACACCTGAGTTCAATCCCAGCCTTGCTGCTCACCAGCTGTGTGACCTTGGGAAAGTTATTCAGCTTCTCTGGGCTTCAGTGTCCTCTTGTGTTGAGTGAGACTTTTTTTTTTTTTTAATGTTTTATTTATTTATTCATTAGAGTCAAAGAGAGAGAGGCAGAGGGAGAAGCAGGCTCCCCGCCTAGCAGGGAGCCCGATGCGGGACTCGATCCCAGGACCCTGGGATCATGACCTGAGCCGAAGGCAGACGCTTAACCATCTGAGCCACCCAGGTGCCCCGAGTGAGACATTTTTGAAGTAGATGGCCACTAATATTTTTTCCAGGTCTAAAATTCTCTGACACACATGCTGACAAATGTTTAATTTTTTTTTTTTTAAGATTTTATTTATTTATTTGAGACAGAGAATGAAAGAGAGTGAGCACATGAGAGGGGGGAGGGTCAGAGGGAGAAGCAGGCTCCCCGCCGAGCAGGGAGCCCGATGCGGGACTTGATCCCGGGACTCCAGGATCATGACCTGAGCCGAAGGCAGTCGCTTAACCAACTGAGCCACCCAGGCGCCCAATGTTTAATTTTTAATATGCATTTTTGCCCCTGTTACGAAGAGGAAAAAATCATTAAACACTAATAAAAAAAGGAACAAATGGAAACTATCCATAATCCTACCACCCAAAGAGCACTGTGAACAATTTGATGCATTTCCTTTCAGTCTTTTTTTGATACATAGTTTTAATATATGGGTTGTTTATATTATGTGTAACACTTGTGTATCCTCTTCTTTTCAGTTAGAATTTCCTCCTTGAGCATGTCTCTCTCTGTCCTTCTGTCTTTATGAACATTTTTAATGGGTACATAGTATTTCATCCAGCACCTGGATTTCCATAACCATTCCCTGGTTGCTAAGCATTTTGGTTGATGTCAGCTTTTCTCTTTTATGGCTATTTTGTCTAAGGCTTCTCTGCATTGTTTTAGAGCTTGAACAGAGAACTGAGGTCCAGCTTCATAGAGACCCCCCTTCATGCAGGCCCACTGGATGTATCTGGACAGCAGATACATTTTGTTCAACCTAAAGAGGGTTTTTATTTTTTTATTTTTATTTATTTTTATTTTTTAAAGATTTTATTTATTTATTTGAGAGAGAGAGAATGAGAGACAGAGAGCATGAGAGGGAGGAAGGTCAGAGGGAGAAGCAGACTCCCTGCCGAGCAGGGAGCCCGATGCGGGACTCGATCCCAGGACTCCAGGATCATGACCTGAGCCGAAGGCAGTCGCTTAACCAACTGAGCCACCCAGGCGCCCCGTAAAGAGGGTTTTTAATAATTAATTAATTTTGCTTAACTCCCACACTGAAAAAAAATCTACAATCTCACACAAAAATCCAGAGTAGCAATATGCAGGTGGTGTTGAGGGGCAATTGTCCCTCTTGGTGGGCACGGTCTCCTTGTTTCCCCAGCCCCATGAGACCACCTCCTCTCATTTAGTCGTCCTTGTGGGCATTTGAATTTGAGTCCTCTGGTCAGTTGATTGTGTTTGAGCTGAAGCTTGGTGCCAGTCAGGCACAGGCTGTGATGTGCTGAACTTTTCACTCTCTGAGCAGGACCCAGTAAATACATTCTGGGCATTGTGCCACGTCAGGCTGTTTTTTACAGGTGCTGTGGGAATTGTGTGGCCGAATTTCTGTGCTCTGCATTGTTTTGGTGGTTTGTGCCTAGAGAAACGAAATCATTGCTCAGATGCTGCCGGGATGCAGGGACGGGTAGGTTTTGAGAATTCAGATCTATGATGGACCGTGATTTATCTCTTTTTATCTATAATTTTATGTGTGCGTCTGCTGCTTTCTGAAGTCTTCATTCAGGAGCTTTAGCCAGGTCATCTGCAATCAGACCCTTCCTGGCACATACTGCAATTGTAATTACATCCTTATTTGTGTGCTTATTTGTGTGTGTCTCCACTGGGGCAGAGATAGTGATGCTCATCAGATACTCGGTGTGCTCTGCTGCGTTCCCACCCGCCTTGCAGTGAAGTGGGGCCATGTGATCGGTGCTGGCCAATGAGCTATGAGCAGAGGGGTGTGGTTTAAGTGCAGGAAAAGCTGTGAGTTCTCTGTGTGTCTTGCTATGCGGTGTGGAATGTGAAGGCCTCATGATCAAAAGGGAAAATCAGACTATCGTTTCAGCCTGCATTTCTGAGTTACTTGGACCTGCAGCAGACTCTCTGTGAGTGAAGAGTAAACTTCTGTTGTGTGAAGCCACTGAGATTTTGGTGTGTTTGTTACTGCAGCATAACCTAGCTTAAACTGACTGATACATCCTCTTAGACTTGATGAGTAGGGACTACACGTCCATGTCTACAGAAGCTTCTGACAGCCAGCCAGTGTTCAATAAATATTATAATGGATAAAGAAACAAATACAATTTGTGTTTTTTAGACTATACATATACACAACTCTTCTTCCTCCTGGGATGGCATGTTAGCTTAGAAGGACACCCTCCTGGGGAAGAAGAGGAGAACTAACATTTATTGAGTACCGTATTTTTTGTCATTTATGATCCACATTTAAAGATGAGGAAAAAGAGGCCCATGCAGATTAGGCAGTTTGCCCAGGGTCATAGAGCTGTTTAATACATGGTTCTGCCAAAATGTCTCCTATCCATCTTTTCAATTGTCTTCAGGTTTTGACTTTAATGCCTTCCCTGATCACCAGGCTAGATTACTTCTCACTGTTATATGTTCTCCTTACTGCTGGAACTTCCCTGTATGATACTATCACTTCCCACTAGACTTTCAGTGCTCTGAGGGTAGGTACTGTGTCTGTTGTGCTCAGTCCTGTATCTCCAGCACCTATATACTGCCTGGCAAATAGGAAGTACTAAATAGATGTTTGTTCAATGAATTAAAGGGAGGCAGAAAACGTAGACTTTTGTTCTGGTACCACCATTCATCAGTGGTGTCATCTTGGACAAGTCATTTTACCTCTGTGAATTCCAGTGCTCCTTTTTATACAAGGAAGGTGTTTGGCTTCCATAAATATTTCATTCACAAATTATCCTCTTATTCCTTCTCAGGGTCTCACTTTGGGTTACTTTCTCATCCTTTTAATTCCATTTCTGTTCCTGGAGTAACTGACAGAGCTGGGATTTGAACCCAGGCAGTCTAAACAGTTCATGAGGGGGGCTCCTGACTGGCTCAGGCAGTGGAGTGTGCACCTCTTGAATTGTGAGTTCGAGCCCCATGTCAGGTGTAGAGATTACTTAAAAATAAAATCTTAAACAAACCCAAAAAACAGTCCATGATTTTAACTGCTTATTCCACCTATCTATTGCCCCACCTGTCCTTCTGTTTACCCATCGTTACTCATCCATCCACTCATATGGTCACTCATCCATCCATATATCCTACCATCTCTCCAAATATCCATCCAAACATCCATCCCTCCATGCATGCATGCATCTGTTTATTCATCCAGGGATTTCCTTTTTTAAAAAGATTTTTATTTTTATTTATTTGACAGAGAGAGAGAGAGAGAGAGAGACAGCGAGAGAGGGAACACAAGCAGGGGGAGTGGGAGAGGGAGAAGCAGGCTTCCTGCAGAGCAGGGAGCCTGATGCGTGGCTCCATCCCAGGACCCTGGGATCACGACCTGAGCCGAAGGCAGACGCTTAACGACTGAGCCACCCAGGTGCCCCCATCCAGGGATTTTCTGTCCAAATACCTATATATTCTTCAACAAGTACTTTTGGAGTGAATACTATATGCCAGGCCCTGTGCTGGGATACTGGGGTCCAACAGGAACAAAACCAACTGAGTTTCTACCCTCCCAGAGTCTCAGTTTCATGAGTATAGGGAGGTTTCACCTGTGCTGCTGTTAATGTGGGGTATTGAAATAATGCCCAGTGTGTGAGCTGGCGCTCTTCAGCTGAGTTTATTGTATTGGTTTTTGTATCCTCATGGATAATATAGGGCTCTGTTGTTATTATTACATGTAAATACATTAGTTAATTAGCCCTGCCCTGTTATCACCAGGAAATTTCATTACATGAGTTAATAAATCTTTACATACCCTCTTGGTGCCTGTGTGGCATCATCAATCTTGACATCCAAACCAACTTTGGGTAGGGTGTTGATTCCACCTTCCATGGGGCAACCATAAAATGCTAATGTTAACAGAGTGGATTTGGAGAAACAAAATATAATGGAGATACTAATTGATCTGAAGGAAATGACCCAGAAATTCTACTTCTCTGATGCTACTGGAAAACATACATACACCTGTGTGAGAGGAACAGCTCAATCAACCATGGTACATCCTGGCATGGGCTACTTGGCAGTCATTAAAAAAAATTAAGTAGGGTGGTTAAGTACAGAGAAGGGTAGATTCTCACAACATATCATTGAATGAGAAAAGCAAGATGAAGACTATGTTAAGTGTGTCTGTGTTCTTTTTAGAATTAATTTTTGTGTATGGTGTGAGGTAGGGAATCAAGGTGTTTCTTTTTTTGTCCATATGAATATCCAATTGATCCAACATCATTTATTCAAATGATCCTTTTGTATAACAGCAATGCCTTTATTGTAAATCAGATGACTGTCTATGTGTGGTTCTGCTCTAGGACTTTATTTTATGCCATTCATCTATTTGTCTATCATGTACCAAAACCACAAAACCCTAATAACTATAGCTTTAAGACTTGAAATCTGCTGGTATAAGTTTTCTCTTCCTCCTTCTCTTTCTTCTATATTGCTTGCTTTTTGTTAGGTTCTTTGCATTTCCATATAAATTTTAGAATTGGCTTACAAATTTCAATGAAAGAAACCTAGTAGATTTTGATTGGGATTCCAGTGAATCCATAGATCATTTTGGGGAGAACTAAAATCTCAAGAATCCATTGACATGGAACATTTCTCCATTTATGTAAATGTTCTTTAACTTGTCTTCAATGTCTGTAGTTCTCAGTGTAGAAATCTTGCTTATCTTTTGTTAAAGTTGTTCCCAGATTTAAAATATTTTTTGATTGTATGGTAAATGACATTTTATTTAATTTATTTAATTAGTTTAATTTAATTAATTTAATTAATTTATTATTTATTTACCTTTTAAGTAGACTCCATACCCAACGTGGGGCTTGAACTCACATCCCCAAGATCAAGAGCTGCATGCTCCACTGGCTGAGCCAGCCAGGTGCCCCAATGATATTGCATTTTAAATTTCCTTTTTCTATTGTTCGGAGCCGATGGGTACAGCATGTGTGTGCTGGGCTAAGATTGCCTGTTCGCATGTATGTGTCTGTAACTCTGTGGAGGGTAGGAGGTGTTTCAGGACCAGGCAGGGGAAACAAGAAAGGAGGATTTGTCTTCTCCTATTCCCGCCCCAGAATAAAGTGTATTCTCCAGTTCCAGTGGCAGGCGGGAGAGACACTGTTCCTAGACCTACAAGCAAGAGAACCTGCTTGGACATCAGATAAATTCCTAGAATGGAGGGGCTCAATATTATGATCGCCCAACTGACTCTTGGATTGCAGGACAACCTAATGTCTATCTTCAGCTGGGGCCCCCCAGAAGCAGACCCAGAGACAAGGGTCTGAGTGCAAGGACTTCATTTGGCAGGTGATTCCATGAAGCACTCATCCAATTCCATGGAGACAGAGAAGGGCAGTAAGCTGTAGTGTTTTGGTGAGGGCCAGCTAGGCTCAGTCTTGCTTGGGGCCCTGGCAGGCTGTGAAGCACATGCTTCCAAGTTGCTCATGGTAAACAAAGTTGTGTGGTTGAGGAAGCACTTATCCCTTACTCACACTAGCCATCGGTTGAGGCTTCTTCTAGGGGTGTTGTCTTGTTTTCTCGTTGATGCTTCTGACCTGCTATACATCCTGCTGGATTAATCTGGCAAAGAATCACAGGTATTTATAGAATTTATCAACTGAGTGTGCAAGGGATGGTGAAAGGGACAGCAAAAGTGTACAGTATGGCTTCCTGTATAGATTTGTAAACAAGAAGACATGTGCTGAGTAGAGAAGATGAGTTTATTCCCCTGAGCACTTCTGATTCTCAACAGCAGTCAGTAAATTGGCAGCCTGATTTATGCATTGCTCTCTTGTGAGTTAGGCTGGTAGGAGTTAAGAGAGATGGCCCCTTCGTGGGAGTACTTGGCAAAGTTGAATTTCTTAGACCAAGTTTGGAAGCTGAAAAGTGAAAAGTTGCACCAGACAGGGACCATGACTAAGCAAAGTGGGCAGGAGGAGGGGAAAATGCATAAGAAGTGCTTGGCATGGTGCTTTGCAGGTAGTGAATTCTCAATAACAGTTATGTACAGAACGGCAGGCAATAGCAACTATTTCAAGGGACAGTTTTAAGGAGGGAGTGGAACCGAGCGTAACTGACTGAAAGGATGCCAAAAAGATTCAAAACTAACCAGGAGGAGGTTATGAAAGACGTCTCCATGCCTAACGCTGGCCTCTTGTGTAGACCTTGTAATTAGGTGACAAGCATTTTCTATTAATTGCAGTGATAGTGGGTTCTTAGAGGTGAGGCTAATTGGTAATATGGGTGTGTAACATCTTCCCCTCAGACATTTTAGATGCCAGTAATTAACCTCTTTGTTCCAGGGGGCAACCATTCATCATTTGTCTTCTTGTCATTCTGCCGTCAGCTCTTTCCTCATCTCCTGCTGCATTGGTTTTGACACATTAGCAGGGCTGACGTGGAGGAATACAAAAGTGAGTCATAGGGTCCCTGTAACAAGACAAAGTGGACTTTCTGTTCATGTGGCCTGGATGAGAACTGCTTTATCCAGCGGGGGCCGTGAGGTCCAGTGCCGGGTGCGTACAGCCTTACAAGGGCCAATGGGAATGATTGTACCTGAAAAATAAGTGTGGCCTCTGCAATATGAAAAGAAAACCATACAGTGAAAAACATTTTAAATTTTACTTTTTTAGCTTTACTGAGGTATGATTGACAAGTGAAAATTGTATATATTTAGGTTGTACAACATTTTTTCAAAAGGTGTACAATGGGATGATTTAATATGTGTATACATTGTGACATGTTACCACAATCAAATTAACACATCTGTGACCTCAGATAGTTACCATGTGTGTGTGTGTGTGTGTGTATGTGTGTGTAGTGAGAACAGTTTAGATTTACTCTCTTAGCAGATTTCAAGTATACAATACAGTATTATTAACCATAATCACCATGCTGTACATTACATCTTCAGAACTTATTCATTTTTCTAACTGAAACTTTATATCCTTTGACCAAAAGTTCCTCATTTCCCCCTGGTAATCACCTTTCTATTCTCTGGTTCTATGAGTTTGACTTTATATAATTGAGATTGATACATGTTTCATTTCATGAAGCACTGTGCACATTATAACATATGTCAGCTAGTCAATGGCAACTCAATTTATGGTTCTTTATATATTTTATTTTACATGGTTACATTTTAATATTTTTATATTTGAGCTGAGGGCATCTATTGTCAAATCTACAGGGTTTGAATGTAACCCTACCCTGGGCACAGCTTGCTGATCGGAATTTGGTTTGTAGGAATTTGATTTACAAAATGAATGGATTATTTAGAGCTTGGGATACCATGGCCTTTTGCAACCTGCTCACCTGATTTTTTTGGATGTTCTTTAGAACTTAAAGGTTTTAATTGCAAAAGTAAATTTATTTTTGTTGGAATAGCATAATAAATACAATCAGGTATAAAGCAAACTATTAGTGATGTTCCATTATCCTTCTGCCACCCCCTGATATGTTTTAAAAGTTTAAATGCAGTGTTTCCAGACTTTCCTAGGGGTTGGAGAGATTTGGGATTTACCTGCCCTGCTCCTGCCCCCTGTTAAGTGGCCAACAGTCAGGCACACTATGTCTGCCTTTAAAAGGGAAGACTTATTCCCTCTACTCACACTTCTGACACCAAATGTGGGGATATTTTCCCCTACATCAAGCAATTCTCCAACTGTCTGGATACCAACTGGTTCCATTCTGACCCTAGTTAGCACAGACCCCACAGGTTAGGGGCTCAGTCCCACAAGACTGCCCTTCCCTTCAGTTCAGATGGCAATTGCATGTTCCAGGTTGTGACCTGTACTTCTGACCAACTGGCTATAAATTGGGAGTTCCCACAACAGCCTCTTTGGGTTTGATAATTTGCGATAATGGTTCACAGAAGCCAGGGAAACACTTTACTTATGTTTACTGGTCTATTATAAAGGATATTAGAAAAGATATGGATAAACAGCCAGATGAAGGGTACATATGGTGAGATATCTAAGTGCAGGAGCTTTTGTCTCTGTGGATTTTGGGTGTTCCACCTTCCTGGCGTATGGATGTGTTCACCAATCTAGAAGATCTCTGAACCCTGCTGTTTAGGGTTTTTATGGAGATTCCTTTACATAGACATGATTGATGAAATCATTGGCCATTGCAGTTAACTCAATCTCTAGTCCTCTCCTCTCCCTGGAGGTTGAGAAAGGGGTTGGGGCTGAAAGTTCCAACCCTCTAATCATGCCTTGGTCTTTCTGGTGACCAGCCCCCATCCTGAAGCTAAGTAGGGGCCCCCAGCCACCAGTCGTCTCATTAACATACAAAAAAACACTCATCACTGTAAAGATTCCAAGGGTCTTAGAAGCTCCAGTGTCAGGAACAGGAGACTAAGACCAACTATAATAAAAGAGGCTCCTAGCACCTCATCACTCAGGAAATCAGAAGGGTTTTAGGAGCTCAGTGTCAGAAACTGGGGACAGAGACCAAATATCATGTCTTATTATGTCATAGCCATCAACTATCCCAGTGACTTTAGGTAAGTGGCTTGAAGCCCCTGAGCATCAGCCTCTGGTGTGTGTATCATGGGATGACAACAGTCCCTACCTCTTGGATTGCTGTGAGGACTGAGTGAGTTAATATGCATGGAGGTTTCAGCACTACATATCTTGCCTGGTGTAGGGGCTAAGGGTGGGCTGCCCCAAGATGGGCCCCTTTCGTATGAACATTATTTTGAGTTAAACGCAATCAAAACCCACCAGATCAGGAAAATCTCTTTACCTTTCCCTCAACTGCCTGCTTGCACCACCAGGAAGAGAGCTATTCACAGAGATTCCTCTTCACCTAAGACACTTAGCTGCATAATAGGTATTTCCAGATAGCTCCTTTCATCTTCCTTCTAATGGTCTATCTCCCCTTTGTATCTTCAGATTCCCACCCCTCTCCTTAACTCATAGAAGCATCATGTTGCCTCACTGTCTTTGGAATTTCCATGTCTGTGTGGATTCCTCCTATGTATGCTATTAAATTTGATTTTCTCCTGTTAATCTGCCTCATGTCGATTTGATTCTTAGTCCAGCTAAAAGGACCTTGAAGTGCAGAGAAAATTCTTTCTTCCAAACACTGGTATGGCATATATCCTCAAATCAGTGCACTATTTCTGAACCCTGAACCTTCAGTCTAGTGAAACAAGGTTGCATAACACATATTCTAAATAAGAGTGGTGCAAATTTTCCAGTGTTTGTGGATTTAGGGCACTCCCTGGGGGTATAATTAGAATCAGATTTTGGGAAAGGTTGATTCACTCAATCATCTATTTTTTTCCTCTTAATTTAAATATAGACTATACTGCAAGTCACTGTCCCCAGGTGAGCTGAATAATTAATGCTAGCTCTGATAATCCTGCCTGGCTTCAAAATGGTTCATTATTACTGATAACAACAAGTACCATTTAGTGAGTGCTCCCTCTGTGCCAGACGCTGCCCCAAGTCCTTTTCTAGTTCCGGGTATAGAGTTAAGTGTTCTCAGGGGCTCTGAGTCACACTCTTGCCTCCTTCGAGCAGTATGTCTTCTTCTCCAAGCCTCGGTTTCCTCATCTGTAAAATGGGAAAAGATTAGCTGCTCCCTCAACAGAGTTGTGTTGAAGATCAAATGCACAATAAATGCGAAGGTCTAAGTCTGAAGCTGGGCGGGGCGTAAGCACTTGATAAATGTTAACTTTATTATCATCATGTTCCTTAATCCTTATGGCAACCTTTTGAGGTAGATATGAAAAATATTTGGCTCATTTCATACAGCAGAACTCTAAAAACAGGCGCCTTCAATATTTCATTCCATTTCCCTTTATAATCTTTTTCACAGTATATTTGGGGTTGGGGATGTAAATTAGCTCCTTATCAACAGGAAAGTGGATATATACATTAGATTTATGCCACTGAAAATGAATGAGCTAGGACTCTGTGAATCAGCAGGGGTGAGTCCTCCAAAAGACATAATGTCAAGAGCAATAAAAGAAAGTTGCACAAAAATGCACATGGAATATTATTTACATAAAATCTAAAAATATGCAAAGCGGGGCGCCCGGGTGGCTCAGTGGGTTAAGCATCCGACTCTTGATTTTGGCTCTGGTCATGCTCTTGGGCGTCAGGGTCTTGGGATTGAGCTCAGCATCAGGCTCTGTGCTCAGTGGGGAGTCTGCTGGAGATTCTCTTTCTCCCTTTCCCTCTGCTTCTCTCCCCACTTGTGCATGCACGCTCTCTCTATTTCTCAAATAAATAAATCTTTAAAAAAATATGCAAAGCAATTATATCAGGTTAGGCATACACATTACACAAATAGGTAGTAGAAATACAAAGACATGCCTGGGGAACACCAAATTCACTGTTTGTACGTTGTGCTCCCTCTGTGGGGGCAGTGGTGGTGTGGGTGTGGAGGGGCATATGAAAGTCTGCAGATATTTTGGGGATGTTTATTTCTTAATCTGCTGCTGGGGACATTTATTATTCTTTATGCCTTTTGAAATATGCCTCAGGTAGGTAATAATATTTAAAAAAATTTTACCCTAGCCATGGGAAGAGTGTTTGGGGGCTCCCTCTGTATTCTTGAGCTCCCCTGTCCCAGACCAGGTTCTTTAACCTTCCTGAACCCACACTTTCTCTGCAACCACCTCCATTTCTTTCTAGTGCCTGGCTAACAAAGACCCCAGCCCACCTGGCTCAAAACTGAGCTTCTGGGCAGCCGGGGTCTCAATTTGCATGTTAAAGGGGCCCAGCTTTCTCCACCTTTTTTTTTTTTTAAGATTTATTTGAGAGAGAGTGCAAGTGGGGGAAGGGGCAGAGGGAGAGGGAGAGAGAGAATCCTCAAGCAGATTCTGCCCAGTGTGGAGCCCCATGTGGGGCTCGATCTCAGGAACCTGAGATCATGACCTGAGCTGAAATCAAAGGTTGGATGCTTAACTGACTGAGCCACCCAGGTGCTCCTCTCCACCAGTGTTTTAATTACCCTTTACCTGCCTGGCTTTGTGACCTGCCCACCTCCAAACACTCCCAGGCACCCAATTGGCTCTTTTATTCCATTGGGGGGAGGGAGCAGGAGGAGAGAGGCATTTGCATTACTACAGAAATGGGGCCAACCTTAGTAAGGGTAGGGCTTAGACAAGTCACAGTATATGGTGGGGCTCCCCCACTCCAGTTTCAAGATATTTATAAAAGTGATGCTTGATTAAAATGAGTAGCAAAAGCACTTTTGAAGGGAAAAGGGGATATTACCTAACCCTCCCTTCACTCCCTCCAGCATACTGCCTAGTAGTATGTGTGCGTGTGTGTGTGTGTGTGTGTGTGTGAGTGTGCGCACGCATTGGTTTGTGGAAAACAGGAGGAGCCACATTTGCCAGGCAATCAGCTCTGGTCTTGCAACAACTGGCCCTTCTATCTGGAATGCCAAGATAGGAGTTCAAAATAAGTATATTTTCCAGGTGACTGAAACATACCCCTCTGAGGTCATCTATATTTATGTGCAGAACACGAGGTTCAAAAAGGTTAAGTAATTTTCCCAAGGGTGCACAGCTGGTAAAGTGGCAGAGCTGATAACCTGGAACCTTGATCTGTCCCAAGTCAAGGATTGTGTGCTTCAGTATTTGCTAGTGTGTTAGTAAAACTTCTATTTTACCAAGGGTGATTTTTAAAAAATATTTAATTTATTTATTTGACAGAGAGGGAGATAGCGAGAGCAGGAACACAAGCAGGGGGAGTGGGAGAGGGAGAAGCAGGCTTCCCACTGAGCAGGGAGCCTGATGCGGGGCTCGATTCCAGGACCCTGGGATCATGACCTAAGCCAAAGGCAGATGCTTAACAACTGAGCCACCTAGGCACCCCATACTGAGGGTGATTTTAAGGACAGTCATTCCAAGAATCACCTGCTTTAAAAATTGTTTTGCTTTCTAAAAGAGGTCACAGAAACAACTTCACTTTTCTCCATATTGAGAAGGTCAGTTCTCCACCCATTCTGCAGGTATGTTCTCAGGTGTCATTGAGGGAAAAGTGGGAAAGGAAACTAACATATATTTGACTACCATATGCCAGGTATCTCCAAGACATCTTACATATTCTTATTTGTGTTCTCTATTCTCTGTTATCATTCCCATTTTATAGATGGAGAAACTGTGGCTTGGTGTATTAGTTATCTACTGCTGCGTAACAGATTAACCCAAAATGTAGCAGCCTGAACCAACAAACATTAATGATTGTTCATAGTTTCTGAGGGTCAGTCTTTCAGGAGCAGCTTAGCTGGGTGGTTCTGGCTGAGGATTTCTCATGAGGTTGCAGGCAGAATGTGGCAGGAGCTGCAGTCATCTGAAGGCTTGACTGTGGCTGGAGATTTCACTTTCAAGATGGCACACTTGTGTGGTTGTTGGCTGGAGGCCTCAGTTCTTTGCTTTGTGAGACTTTCCATAGAGCTGCCTGTGTGACCTCACATGATGGAAGCTGGCCTCCCCCAGAGTGAGTGATCCAGGAGAGACAAAGATAGAAGCCATAATGCCTTTTATGAGCTGGTCTTCAAAGCTGTACAGTGTCAATTCTACTTTGTTCTATTTGTTAGAAGGGGAGGAGAAGTAGCTTCTACCTCTGGAAAAGGGGAATATCAGTGAATCAGTAGACATATTTTAAAACCAGCACACTCAGAGAGGCGTGGTGACCTGCTGAAGTTGATACAGCTCGTAAGTGGTGGAGGTCAGATTCAACTGCAAGCCTAGGGGGCTCCACGCTCTTCTCTTTTCACTATACTGTGTTTTCTCCCTGTAACTTTTAGTGTGAATTGTGTGTAAACCAAGAGTCAGTAGGATCTGAGTGAATTTGGGATTTCTCCTTTAACAGGTAGCATTTGTAACATTTTGGAGTGCTCGAAGAGCTTTCTTGTTCTCTTCCCGATTCTTCATGATCTCTCAGGTCTTTGAGATTGTTGGGTAATTTTTGGATGAAATAATAATAAGGGTCTGTTTATTTATCCATTGTATAATTCTTCAGTTTTCAAAGCTAATTTATATGCAGGACATCACTTGATTCTCCCCAAAACTCTGTTAATAAAGTGGGGGCAAGTAATCTAATCTTCTGGATGAGCTGGGTGCTGAGCCATCATTTATGTATCTTCCTTCTCTTAGTACTTGGTTAGCACTGGCTCCTTCTCCCCCACAGGCCGCTCCTCTGTGTTCCTGCTGGGTCCTACAGTGGGGAGAGCCATGGGAACTTGTGGTCTTGGAGTTGTAGGGGAGAAAAATCTTTTCCTCCACCCTCTTAGATTCTGTCACTAAGGCCTGTGAATTAAACTGACAAAAGACAGATTCACAGGAGAAAAGGCATATGCATTTTATTCATATTAATATTTTTATGTGCACAGGGTTTCATAGAAAAGAAGTAAAAACCCAAAGAAGAGATTAGATTGGGGACTTATTTTAACAAAGGGTAATAAATTGGGGAGAAGTGACTGGACAAAGGAAAAGGGGGTTTGGGCCCCTAGGGGTGGTAAATTGTGGGAAGGTGATTAGGCAGTGTATAATGGATAAGGGTTGTTTAGTAGGGTTCATTATGCAGACTCAAGTCATCTCTGGTGATTTCCTTTTCCTGGTATGGCAAATTTTTACAAATGGAAACTTATGTCACATTTACAAAGGGAAATGTATGGCTGGCTTTGAGTCAGAAAGTCGGAGGGCAGAGAGCTCTTCCTGTGTCTTGTTTTCTCAGTTGCCTTCAGCTCAAACTCATCTTTATGCCAGGGTGGGATATTCTGGGGTAGCATATGCTGGTCTTCAGAGTTAATATTCTAATTTGCATATACTCTTGTGAAAAGAGCATAAGTCTGTATTAGACTTGGGTTCAGATCCTAGCTTCACCAAGTACTAGCTGTGGGTCCTTGCACAAGCAACTTTACTGCTTCGAATCTTGGTTTTCTCATCTGTATAATGGGGATAAAAAGTACCCACCTCATTGGACTGTTACACAGATTAGATAATTCATAAAAAGTGCGTAACTTCATGAGTGGCAGACAGTCAACACTCAGAGGCACCTGACTTTTCTAAACACATCTGCCCTTATAGAAGCCACTTTCCCACACAGCAGGATCCTGGCTTGCTGTGGGACTTGGAGAAGTTGCTTGGCCTCTTGGCTACTTTCCCTTATAAAATGAGGGGGTTTGATTGCATAATTTCTGAGGTTCCTTTCAGCTCGAACAATCCACGGCCCCCGGATTGCCTATGCAGCACACCCAAACTATTTATTTAAAAAATCTATTCATTATTTCCTGCTTGCCTTTGCTTGCTGTAGTAATTTTAGATAATAGTTGCACAGAATTAACAGAAGCCAGACGGATTGTTCAGAATTTTTTTTTTTTTTTAATGCAGGGATTGAGCAATATACTGATGTACATAATTTCCCCCTTTTCCCTTTGCACTCTAACAGGGCATAGTAAAAAGCAACCAGGGATTTCTTTCCCTTCCCATTGGCTCAGGGAACTGGCTAATGCAGTTTTATGTTAATTTGAAGACATACCAAATGGCATAGCAGAGAGAGAAAGAAAAGCACTCAGTGGTAGAAAGTGCTTTTTAATCACTGACCTGAATTTGAGTGTCTGAGGGGTTTGAAGGTGAGCTAGGCACCCCCGAGGGAATGCTTTTTCTGTCTTAGCTGTGCTTGATGAACAGAGGACCCCCCACAGAGTGGCTCTTGGTGAAACTCACCACCACCAGTGAACAGTATTGTTCTTGGCTTCTCTTCTTGGGTTTCTCCTGCCCCACAAATGCCTAGCTGTGCTTCTGGCCTGGGCTCTTCTCTCTTAAATACACTGTTCTTTGCTCATTGTGCTGTTCCTTTTATGGCTAACCAGAAAGGCAGTTTGCTTTGAGCTCACTTTCTTGCTATAAAACCTTCAGCGCCTCCCTATTACCTCTATGGCGTTGAGTACAGACTCCTCAGCCTGGAATCTGATCTCAGCTTTCTTGGGAAGCCAAAGTGGGTGGCTTGGTCATTCCTGCGCGTGCCCTGGGACTTTAAACTTTGCCTCCACACGCTGACGTACTCTGCTCACACCATTTTCTTTGTCTCTCCGCCTCTCCTCCCCCCCCTTTTTTTTTTTACTTATCAGCATCAAACTTGTTAAAAAAAAATTCAACCCAGTAAATTTGAAGATCTAATTGCCCTTATTAAATTATTATTACATGATTAGTAATCATTTAATCATTAAACAGGCAGCATCCCACCTAGCAAGTAGAGGGGAGCTCCGAAGGGCTGCAGAGAGGGAAGAGTTTTTAAAGGCAGGACAAGGAAGTCGTAAACAGAAAAGAGGACCTCCTTCAGGGGAGGTCACCTTCATTTGGAGACAAAAAGGTCTTAGTAGGTGGATTACTTCATCTTCTTTGGGGGACGGAGAGGACCCATGTGACAGATTACATTATTGGTGCTGACCAGAAAATTCCTGGCTAATCAGTTAGAACTCCATTTCTGGGGGAGGTTGAAAGTGCAATTTGGTTAGGTATTAAGCTCCGGTTTGGTGACTTGGACTAAGTGATGCCATTTTGGACCTGTGGTTTTCTTTTTAACACACTCAAACTTCTAATTTTTTTTTTTTAAGATTTTATTTATTTGCAAAAGAGAGAATGAGAGACAGAGAGCATGAGAGGGAAGAGGGTCAGAGGGAGAAGCAGACTCCCTGTCGAGCAGGGAGGCCGATGTGGGACTCGATCCCGGGACTCCAGGATCATGACCTGAGCCGAAGGCAGTCGTTCAACCAACTGAGCCACCCAGGCGCCCCCAACAAACTCAAACTTCTGAGACCCAGAGAAAAAGGGTTTCTCTTTCATGAAGACTTTCAATTCCTTCTCTCTCCTTTGAATTATTGTTATGTTTAATTTTGGGAACTCAGTATCTAGTCAAGAAATTAAGAGTACAAGCTTTGTAATCAGATCTGGGACTGAATCTGGATTCAGTCACTTACTGCGTGATCTTGGCAAAGCCACTCACCCTCTCTGATCTTCATATTTAGCATCTGTCTATTTCATTTTGTTGTGGGAAGTAAGCAAAGTGATGTCTATGGAGTAGCATGCTGTCTGGCACATGTTTATTTTCAGAAATAGAAGTCCAAAATAACATTTAAAAAATATTTGTTTATTTGTGTTTCTTTGTCCCACATATCATCATTGCCCAACTTCCTCCACCCAACATTCCAACCAGAGTGCAAGCTCCTTGCAACACTCCTCTTTGTAAGCTGCATCATTGACTTGAATTCTTTCTTCTTTCTTATGGCCAAGCCCTTGCTCATGTGACTTTGCAAGTGATTCGTTTGGGTCAACATTTGTCATCTTCAATCAGAGAGATTTAAACAAAAAAAAAATTATAAGTTTTGTACTCAAAGTTACAGTACTAAATAAGCATAAAAGAAAAGTTAAATAGAATTTCAAGTGATGGGTTTTCTACGTTTGTGGCATGTATACTTTCAAAGTTTTGAAAACTTCAAGCTGCACTCAAAATTCAAAACAAAACAAAACTTAAAGCTGCACTAAAACTTTTGGGACACCCCGCATCTCCTCACCCCTGGGCTTTGGGGTCAGCTAATATGTCTTCCTTTGGCACAAGGAGTAAGGGGGAAGTCATGGGACCACAGGTCCAAAGGGGCGGAGAGACCTGTGGAACAGAGCTGCCCCGGCTGAGCCTAACCTGAATCAGCTGACCTGTGTGTACATGAGAAGGAAATCGTTGTTGGCTGAGGTTTGGGACAGTTGGTTACATAGCAACAGTTAATGAATACATAGTGTTAACGAGTGTCCTGTCCGTGGTAGTTTCTTAGTAAGTATTTATTGCATTAAATTAGCAAATTCAAGTATTGTGCTTTGGGAAACACTTTTGTTTTCAGGGTTAATGATTTGTTTCATTAATTATAAGGACTTCTGCTTTCAAATGACATGTTAATTCATTAGGATATTTGCGGAAACCAGCATCTGAGATGCTGGGACTTAAGACCAGGCAAATGCCAGTCGGCTTGTGGAAAGCAAGTAGTCGTGATTCCCAAGGGCCTGAGCCTCTGTTGTCAACATCCAGTCTGCTTTGAAGAGAGACCTGAAACAGAGGCATGATCCTTTTCTTTTTTGTATAAATCTTTGAAATCTAGTATGTACTTTACACTTACAGCACATTTCAATTTGGATGCCAAATTTTCATCGGAGATAATTGATCTGGATTTAGATTTCATAAAATTTACAACTGGCAAAGTAGATTCACATAACTGAGTCTTGAACGTACTTAAAACTTTTCTGGTAGCCAAATCGGATCTCGGTTTTGCAATTAAAATGAAATAAAATGAAAAATTCACGTCTTCAGTCATACTAGCCCCATTTCAAGCTCCGTAGCCACATGTGCTTTGTAGCTACCATTTTGGACAATGCACGTCCAGGTGTTTCATAGACATCATCTTCCCCAACCCTTCAAAGACAGTTTCATATCCAGTGGCACCATTATACAATTAATCTGTAAGTTAGAAACTCGGGGTGTATCCTTGACCCCACCTCTCCCCATCCTAGCATCCCACCAGTCGTGAGTCCTGTTGAATCTGCCTCATCCATGGCTTACAAATCCATTTTCCTCTCTCATCTGCAGTGTTACTTCTCTAGGAGGGGTTCCTACAGTCTCTCACCTGCATGACCGTGCCACCTTCTCCCTGGACCCCCCAGCCTCTCTCTTCACCCCACCCACGGCCAGTCTCTTCTCCACCTACAGACAGCTTGATCTTTCTAACATGCACATCTGATTGTCCAGTCCTCCCGTGGCTTGAACCTTTTCCATGGCTCCCTGGGACTCCTGGGATAAATTCCAAGTCCTTCAATGGGATTTACGAGGTCCTGCTGCCACCCTACCTTCACATATTCTCTCATTCTCTATTCCAGTCAAGTTGTAACAATGTCTCTTTGGTTTCCCTTGTGACCTCTGGGCCTTTGCACATGATATTCTGGCTATCTAGAATGCCATTTCTTTTCCCCTTTCACCTTCTGCCTGTCAGTTTACCTCCTTCAGTTTACCTCCTTCAGTTTACCTCCTCTGAGAAGCCTCCCCAGATTTCCTCATGTCTGCATTAGTTGCTCCTCATTGGTTCTCTCACATCTCTGGTACTTCCCCTCCCCTGTGCCTTCTGGCATTGATGACAGAACTCTGTGTGAGGACAGACTGAGTTGCTTTCTGCACTGCTCTATCCCCAGTGCTTAGACTAGGTGCCTGGTAATAGATCTTGAATAAATTACAGACCATGCCCCCCAAACCAACCTGCCATTTGTATCCTATTGTTTAGAAGTATCCAACTGTATTTTCTGGAAAATCAATCGCCAGGACAGGTCTGACACATAGTGGACAGAGGGTCCTGGTGTCTGTGGTTAACGTACCTCGCAGAGTGTGCCCTGATCCCCTGGAGTAATTGTTGCTTGCACTTTTGCATGCTTGTTTGAAATGTACCAGTGGCTTCCCATTGCCTTTAGAATAAAACTCAGGTTCTCCCTACAGCCTAGTAGGTATGAATGATCTGACCCTGCCCACCTCTCCCATCTCCTTTTCTCCCACTCCCCTTCTTCATCATCACTCTACCCTGGCTCATTTGGCTCCAGCCACACTATACCAATCTTCTCTCTTTCTACTGCAGGGCCCTTGCACTTGCTGTTCCTTCTGGCTGGCCGGCCCCTCTTGTCCTTCTGATTTCAGTTCAAATTGTTCTTCCTTTGAGAAGTTTCTGATCTGTCGGAAGTAGCTCCTCATCTGGTCCCTCTGCATTCCATTATCTTACTTTATTGTCTTTGTAACACTTAGAGTTGTCTGAGATTGTCTTATGATGTATGTATATGCTTTCTTGTTTACAGTTTGTCTCTCCCCAGGTGAATGTCAATTATTTGAGGACAAGGATTTTGTCATCTCATTCATTGCTGATTTCCCAATGCCTAGAACAGTGCCTTGAACCTAGTAGGTGCTCAATAAATATTGGTTCAAGCCACACCCAGAGAATTAAGCTTTTTCAGGAAGGAGAAATAGTCCCAGGGACCAGTTTAGGCAGATCCCCAAGCATGCTTTCTTTCTTACCTTTTAGTTTGTTAATCAGTTTTATTTATCAGTTGCAATTATATCTTTTCATTTTAATATGATAGGGCTGCTTCACGGTCCCGTAGTTTTATGAGTTCAGACAAATGAATGCAGTCATGTAACCACTACTATAATCAGGTAGAGTCAGCTGAACATTCTTTTTACTACTCTGGGAAAGGTGAGAATTCTGCGCTGGGAAAGTCGTTTCTGCCTCTCTTCTGGGAGTGTTTTAGCCCTGACGAGATCCTTCCTCATCCCATCCAGAGCATCTTGGAGATAAATCACTGCCATCATTTCTTACTTCATGTTTAATTCCAGCAAATAGAAATACTCTTATATAACTGGCATTGTTCTGCCCAGGAAGGAGAAAAAAAAAAAGGAAAAATAATTAGAGTCCTCTCAATGAAATTAGCAGCCTGCAATAGGGTAACTGTCCCTCCTACTCCTTAATTTAAATGGATGTGCATATGGCTAGTGGCTGAAGCATTTGTCAAATATAGGTGCATCCGCAAGCATCCTCGCTGTTGCTCCCAGATTTCCCCGGATCTGCATCGTGGCATTCTTGGAACTATAATGAAATCTGGACTGTAAAGACTCCAGTGAAGAAATAAAGTGGAAACAAAACAACCTCTTGCCAACCCACGCTCTGCTTTAAATAAGGAGCAGTGTCTACTGAATAATTCAGCCCCGCCTGTCAAAATATTTTTTTTTGGGGGGGTGGGCTATTCATTTGGAAATACTCCAGGGGCCTTTTAATTACAGCCTTTCGTGCGTTGTCAGGGCCGAAAGGAGTATTTTCCACGTCGCATATCTGGCTTTGGAGAGGCTGTTGGTGTGATTGGGGTTAAATGTGTTGTTACCCTGGTTCTCAGAACGCACACCCCCTTAGTGGGGCTGGGAAGCAGGGTGGAACTCTTGTCTCTGCCTCTCAGGAAGTTGCTAGTTTTGCATTTGTTCTGGTAAACTTTTCACCTGTGATTGGGGCTCTCCTGTCTGTCCTTGGGGCTCCCTGAGGAGGGTCTGGGCCCAGAGAGTGTCCCAGGAGGAGTCCGGCCCAAGGAGAGGGTTTTGCTTTTTAACTTCCAAGATCTTCCGGGTGAAAGCCAAGGAGAGCTTCCAGCTGCTTATAAACACGGTGATCCTGAAGCGCGGGCTGGTGACTGAGCTCTACCTTTTCAACAATAATTTCTGTCTATTGAGCACCAACTTTGTGGTGGGTCTGTGAAGCCCTCTATGTCCACAGCTTCATCACACCTGCACGGTAGCCCTGGGAGGTGGGGGTAATTATGCCCACTTTGCAGATGGAGAAACTGACACCCAGAGAGGGCAGAGTGCATGCCCAAGGTCACAGAGCTGGTAGAGGTCAACGTGGAGATTGAAGCGCGGGACTGTCTGACTCCAAAGCCCATGGTCTTCCTTGTTCTGCTGAATGGATGCTCCAGACCGATGCACGAGGGTGCTGATCTGTGAATGCAGCCTCCACCCGAGTTTTAAACGTTTAGGGCCCGGCCATCTGAGAAGCTGCAAAGCATGCTGGTTGGAGAGCACACAGGCATTCCCCAGCCCGAGAACGAGGAGTCAGAGATGCTCTCGCTGGCCTGGTCGTTCACAGACTGGACCCTGCCGTCATCCCTGGGGGTTCGAATCCGGGCTCGGCCACACCAGCTGTGGGAGGTCGAACAACGGCTTCCAAATATGTCCACGTCCTCATCTCTGAAACTCGTGTTACCCAATGTGGCAAGAGGGACTTTGCGGATATGGTTAAGTTAAGGATCTTGAGACAGGGAGATCCTCTTGGATTATCTGGCGGGCCCACTGCCATCACAAGGGGAAACGAATACACCAGATGTATTGGTGTCTTGTCCCCAATACACCAATGTCTTTGGGCTGAAGAATGAACCTCTCTGAGCTTCAACTCACTATCAGTGAAATGGGATAATAATAACGGGAGTGAAGGTGAAAGGAGTCGATGTGTATCAGGTCCTTCGTGTTGGCAAGGAGTATGTGCGGATTCAATGTCAACTGTTAGTACTGGTGCCACCCACTGATAATTATTATTATTAGTGCTAATATGAAAATCAGTGCATGACAATTCAAGAACCCCCAAATCAAAGCCAGCCCAGGAGTGACTTCTTGTTGGGCTAATTCATATCCTCTCTATTGGGGGATCTTATGCTGTTTTATCTGGGGGGACTTATTCTGTCATGGGGAGTCATGGATGAGTTTCAGAGGATCCGTGCGCTCCCCGTTACTCCACCCTGCATGGCATGGGGCACACAGTAGGTGCTGCGTGAACAGCTAAGGCATGATTAAAGACAGAAAAATGTGTGTTTCTGTGCTTTTTGTTGTTGTTTTCTCGGTAGCTTTGCAGAGAGCCTGGCAGACCCTGGCATCACTGGGGACCTGCCTTATGGAGCTGGGCTGGCCCCCTGCCCCCAGCCATCTGGCAGACCCTGGCACCGCATCCCCAGGGCCCCCAGCGCTCACTCAGACCTGCTGCCAGCCCTAGCCCTCAGCCTCCTGCCGCCCCAGCTCCCTGCTCTGGTCACAGGAGAAGTCTCCATGGTGACAGTTTGGGGAGCATCAGGCCACCCGGAGCCAGAGGGAGCCAGAGCCGAGAAGGGAAGGGTGTCCATGCCTAGTCAGCTCTTCTCAGGGCCCCAGAGAGATCTCAGCTGTGGAGCATGGCAGGTCCTTGAGCAATTGAGGAGTGGCTGGACCTTGTCTTTCTGTGACTTCTTTTCGTATTTGCTGCCTGCTTTTTGTCATGTCCCACCTTCTCCAACTGTTTGCCTCTGAAGAACTGTCCCTTACGCACTGTTGCTAGCTGAAGGCTCTGGGATTTCAAGCTGGCTCCCCCCAGGTACTTCCTGGTGGTGTGACCTTGAGTAAGTGACTTAACCTTACTGGGCCTCAGTTTTATCATCCGCAGATGGGGTTTTTGTCAACATGAAGAGAGTCTGTGATGCCCTTAGCATGATGCCTGAAAGTTAGTAAGTACTTCAAGGGTACTCTATATTATCTGTTGTTTGAGATGGGGGAAACCGAGGCTGGATACTATCCCCAGGACCCTCTCAGTCATCCGCCCTACTCTCTTTCCTCTGGGAGCAACTTCTTTGGGCTTCTTCTCCCCATGACCCCCCCGCAGTCATCAGTCACATGCCCTGAAACCAGCAGTCAAATGCTGATCCAGTAGCTATAATTCAGGAGGTTGGTGGAGACCAATGTGCCTCCAGTCCCTCTCAGCTCAGCCAAGAGAACAGACTTGGATGAAAACATCCCATCTTCCTGGGGGGCTTTGAGAGGTGTTTGTAATGCAGATCTGACTCTGGCCAAGGACCCAGCCCCCCCACCTCTGGCTGCACCATTTCCTAAAAATACAAGAAGACATTTTTCCCCTTGTGGGCCCTGAGGTCTGAAGCCAAGTGGAGGTGCCCTCTGCAGCTGAACCCTTGCTCCCTCTTGTCTGAGGCACATTTCTGCTCCATCTTTGTCCCTCGCTTTCCTTTGGGAGCTGGAGGTGTCGGAAGGAGAAGAGAAAGGGGGCAAAGAATAACACCAGAGACTCAGGTGTCTGGGTTGGGGACTGAGCACTCCTGCTGGTCCCCCGGCATGTAATTAGGACTTGCAAATCCCTGCTGGGGAGGTGCTGGTGGCTGTGTAATTAATCTCAGTCACCTGCAGGGGGGTGCCCAGCATCCCCAAATGGCCACTAGCTGTCTTAGTAGGACGAGCCTGGGCAAAACCTGGTGGGATCCAGTGTTGCTTGTGGGCAGAGCTGAGCTTATTCATTCACTCACTCAGCACCCATGCATTCATTCCCCAGAGAGCATTACTAAGTTCCCTTCATTGGCTCAGTCTCAGAGAGACAAGATTAACAACCTCTGCCCTCCGGGGCAACCAGGGCAGTCAATTCTCACATGGCAAGTACTGAAATAGCAGAAGGAACAGTGTAATTGTAACACTGAGTCCATTTGTCTGCCTTGGAGGCTTCCTGGAGGAGGCGGCGTTTGAATTGCCTTTTTTACCTTTTCGGAAGGACAGAATAGTTTATGTTCGTTGTGACAAGTTCAAACAAGACAGAAGTATGTAAACGAAACAAAATGAAAGGCCTCTTGTTCTTCGCTGTCCATCCTACCAACAGAACTAACCACTGTTATTGGTGTGGACTCTATCCTTCCTGAGTTTTTCTATCCTTGCCTATATGTACATCCCTCATGTCAGCTTCCAGGTCTTGGGGTGCTCTGTGGTTTTCCCCAGGCCAAATGTAGAACCTAGCACATCTTCGAGTTCTTGCAGAAGAATCTGTCCATGGGCACAAAAGCCCTAGGGAGTTAACTGGGACCTACTTAGCCGAGGCAGAGGAAGGGATAACATTGCAAGGGGTTGGGGACGACATGAAACCTTTTCCTTCCACCCTTCTAGGTTCTCAGCTGGGGCTCTGGAACAAGAGACAGATTAACAAGAGAAAAACAAACAGAAGTTTAGTAACATGCGCAGTGTATGTAACATACGGCCACGCCCAGTTAGAGCTTGGGCTGATAGACTATCTTCAGCTAAAGGAAAAGGGGCTTGGCTTGGGGCTTATTGAGAGGGAGGCAAGTTTGGGAAGGTGAGCAGGAAAAGAATGATCAACAAGGATTGTTATGCAGATTTAAGGGTGCCTTTACTGTGACCAGAGTTAAGGAGAGGGAGACACCTCTACCAATGGAAATTTCCTTTACAAAAAGAGAACATGTGTCCTGGTTTTGGGGCTTTTCCTATGTCTGCTGGTTTTTAATGGTCTTTAGCTCAAAATAATTGAAAGAGGCATCTTTTGGGGTGACATGTTCCGGTATCCCTTTAAGGCACACTCCAACCAGCATCAGGTCCTGCCCTTGGCCTTGTCTCTGCTGGGGCTGCTTCTCCTCTATCTTTTCTGTCCAGCAATGCCCAGTCTCACCTTCTCCACCTCCTAAATTCCCGAGTCTCCTTTCTTCTACTACATGGACCCCATCTTGCTCGTTGGGCATGCCTTGGGTTCCTACCCTCCCCAAGTCATTGTTGAAATGTTTCTTCCTTGCAAATCCATTGCTCATCTCAAGAGGGATCTGTGGAATGAAATGTCCTCCATCTTGTAACATAGAGACTCAGACATGCTGCTGTCTTGCTTTTTATCATATTTATTTATTAGCAAGGTGGGATCATACTACACTCATTGTTCTACAGTTTGCTTTTTAAAGAACAGCTTTATGGAGACATAAGCCATATACCATACAATTTACCCATTTAAAGGGTACAATTCAATGTTTTTAGTATATTGGTAGGGTTATGCAACCTTAATCTAAATCAACACAATCTAAATTTAAAGCATTTTTATCCCCGCTGATTGGCAGTTCCTCCCTCTTTCCCCTCACCCTTCCCCCAGCCCCTGGTAACCCCTGATTTATTTTCTGTTTCTATAGATTTGCCTCTTTTGGACGTTTCATATAAATGGAATCACACAATATGGTGGGATTGTTGGATCCCACTGAGCATCACGTCTTCATTCCTTTTTATGGCTGAATCATATTCCATTATATGGATAGGCCATATTCGATTTATCTGTTATCAGTTGGTGAACATTTGGGTTGTTTCCACTCTTTGGCGATTATGAATAATGGTGCTAACAATATTAGTGAACATTTGTGTACAAGTTGTTGTATGGGTGCATGTTTTTAATTCCCTTGGGCATATACCTAGGCGTGGAATTGCTGGATCTTATGGTCATTTCTACCTTGAACAGTTTGAGGAATTGCTACATTGTTTTTCAAAGGCTGTACCATTTTACATTCCCATCAGCGGTGTATGAGGGTTCCAGTTTCTCCACATCCTTGTCAACCATTATTATTGTTCATCTTTTTTATTATAGCCATCATTGTGGGAGTGAAGTATAATTTGCTTTTTTTTTTTTTTTTAATTTTTGCTTACTAATGATCCTGGACATATTTCCAGGTCAACAGGTACAGATATACCTAATTGTTTTTAGTGGTATAATAATATTCTATTGGATAGATATATCCTAATGATTTTATCTATTCCCTTGCTGAATTAGTCAGAATTATTTTTTCCAAGTTAAAAAAACAATCCAACCCAAACTAGCATAGGCTAAAAAGCTCACACAAGTCAAAAGGCTAGGCTTCAGGTGTGGCTTGATCCAGGTTCAAGTGAAGTCACCAGGATCTACTTTCTCCACCTCCAGACTCCATTTTCTTTGTGTGGGTTTCATTCACAGATAAACTGCTCTCATGGTGGTAAGGTGGTTGCTGCCCTACAAAGCTCAAATCCTGCTGAAAATAGTTTCCCAATTGCTTCTGCAGGAGTCCTGAGATTCACTCTGATTAATTTGGCTGAAATCACATGCTCATCACTAAGCCAATTGCCAGCCAGTGAAACACAGCATTTTTACTGACCAGCTCTAGGTCATGATGCTCAATGCTTGGAGCTGGGAGTAGAGCCCTACCCAGATCAGATGCTCTGAGTAGAGAAGGAGTAGATCTCCAAGTGAGAATTGGGGGCAATTTCTGGAAGAAGGGGAATGAGTGCTGAGGATGCAAATTACAAATACCCATTACACTTTCTGGGTTTTCACTTGGCTTCTGAGACAGTACATTCTCCTGGTTTTCCTTCTACCTCCCTGGCTGCTGATTCTCAGTCTCCTTAGCTGGTCCCTCTACCTCTAAAAGGTAGTTCTTTTTGGACCTTCCGTGGACCTCTTCTCTTC
Source organism: Mirounga leonina (assembly GCF_011800145.1). Taxonomy (NCBI): domain Eukaryota; kingdom Metazoa; phylum Chordata; class Mammalia; order Carnivora; family Phocidae; genus Mirounga; species Mirounga leonina. Next base: position 9,987,974 of record NW_023270436.1, read on the forward strand.
TCCACCTAAATCTGACTTAAAGTACTATTCAGCGTGTAAGTTCTAGATGTATGGTCTCCAGCCTGAGGGTTCTCATCAACTCTAGACTTGCAGGGCCAGCTCCTCGTCATCCCCTCCTCTGGGAGGTCCAGTAGGATCACAGACTGAATTCGTTCAAAATCAAACAGTCTCCAAACAAACCCCTGCTCTTTCTGCAGCCTTCCCGATATCAGGTGGCAACTTCATCCTTCCAGTTGCTCTGGCCCCAAACCCAGCATCACCTTGATTCTTCTCTCCCTCTCCACATCCCACATCCAGTCCACCAGCCAGTCCTGTCTGCTCCCCACTGAAGCCATTTCTAGGATCTGATCACTTTCTGCCACATGAACTGCTGTCACCGGGGGCCAACCCACTTGCTCTCAATCAGCCCGTTCTCAACACAGCAGCCACCGTGATGCTGTGAAAGCCCACGTCAGCTTGGCCTTTATGTTTACACTCCACCTGCCAAAGCAGGTCCGCGGTCGAGCCCGCACCCAAGAGGCAGGGAAACACACCCCTTCGATGGAGGTAGGGAAAGAGAGGGAGTGCATATTTGCTGAATAACCATTTATTCTACCCTAGGGCATTTGAAATTTCAAGATATGTTCATTGAATTCTTACTCTGGGTCTAGGTGCTGTAAGAAAATAGGAGGGACAAATCCTGTGGCTTGGTCTCTGCTCTCAGAACAACCCCCCCCCCCCATATTTATTGAGTTCTACTGGGTAGAGGCAGACACGATTAATACACATCGGATGATCAAAGAAGTGATGAAGTGTTAAATTGGACACGATCCCACGCCAGCTTACCCGGTGAGAGGGTGAGTGCCGGCCTCAGCAAAGGGAATTGTCCTGGAGGCTGGGATAATGAGAAAAGTCTCTCAGATGCCTTGTGTACTTGAACAGGGCCTAGAGGGATAGCCGGACTAGGATTTGGACTTGTGGGTAGAGAAAGCTTTCAGGACAAGGAGACCAGCACCATCACAGACCTGGAAGGGACAGGAGGAGGGGTGTGGGGCCCTGGTGGGAAATTGGTGGGGCTGGTGCAGGAGGGAAGGGAAGTTCAGTGCTCAGAAGAGTTGCTCTGGGCACGGATGTCAACAATTAATTGATTGATTCTTTAAGTGAATATTTATTGAGCAGCTACTTTTCAATGCTACTATTTGTATTATGTACTATATATTTATACTTTTTATAATTGTAATATAATATTTAAGATATAATTATATATTGTAATTATAGGTAATATATTTTATTTAAAATTTTTAAAAATTTGTAATTAATTCATTTTTTAGGTACTATATTTTATATATTACTACATATTGCATGCATTATTATGTATTATATATTGTTATGGGCTGGATGTTTGTGTGCCCCCCGAATTCATATGTTGAAATCCTAACCCCCAAGGTGATGCTCTTAAGAGGTGGGGGCCTTCCGGAGGTGATTAGGTCATAAGGGTGGAGCCCTCATGAATGGGATTTGTGTCCTTATAAAAGAGACCCCAGAGGGGCACCTGGGTGGCTCAGTCGGTTAAGTGTCAGACTCTTGATTTCAGCTCAGGTCATGATCTCAGGGCTGTGAGATGGAGACCCGCGTTGAGCACCTTACTCAGTGGGGAGTCGACTTGAGATTCTCTCTCTCCCTCTGCTCCTCTCCCCACTCACACACTCTCTCTCTCTTAAATAAATAAATAAATAAATAAATAAAATCTTAAAAAAAAAAAGAGAGAGAGACCCCAGAGAGCTTCCTCGCCGTGGGAGGACATAAGGAAAAGATGGTGGTCTATGAACCAGGACATGGAATCTGCCGTGATCCTTAACTTCCCAGCCACCAGAACTATGAGAAATAAATCTTTGTTGTTTAAGCCGCCCAGTCTGTGACATTTTTGTTATAGCAGGCCAAACTAAGACACATGTATTCTATGTGACATATTATAATATGAAGATAATATGTATCCTGTATATAATGTTATTGCAATTGATAATTATTATTTCATTGTGCTAGAATTATAATATAAATATGTGATTTACATATAATTATATGTTATATATTATGTTGATACTACTTATATTTATATTACATATTATATTTAGTCTATTTATTTATTGTCCCGGACACTCTTCTAGGTGCTGGGGTTATAGCAAGAAACAAAAGACAGAGATTCCTGCTCATAGGCTGTGACCTTCTGGTGGGGGAGACAGACATATTAAATGGGGGGGATAATAAGGTGCTAGGGAGAAAGTTAAAACTGAGAAAGGAGGGGCGCCTGGGTGGCTCAGTCATTAAGCGTCTGCCTTTGGCTCAGGTCATGATCCCAGGGTCCTGGGATCCAGCCCTGCATCAGGCTCAAGCCTGCTTCTCCCTCTCCCACTCCCCCTGCTTGTGTTCCCTCTCTCGCTGTGTCTCTCTCTGTCAAATAAATAAATAAAATCTTAAAAAAGAAAACTGAGAAAGGAGAAATAGGGAGTGTGGGAGAGGGATGGGTGTGTCTTCCATTTAGATAGGGAAGTCAGGGAAGTCTTCACTGACAAGGTGATATTTGAGCAGTGACCCGAAGAAGTGGGAAGATGAGGCATATTAATAACTGGGGGAGAGTATCCCAGGCAACCAGAACAGCAAGTGCAAAGGCCCTGAGGTTGAAGTATACCTGGAATGTTTAGCCAGAGGCAAAGAAGCCAGTCTGGTTGGAGGTGGAGCAAACAAGGGGGTGAGTGATAAGAGGCAAAGCCAGTGAGGTGATATGGAACAGATTGGGTAGAACCTTGAGGCTACTGTAGGCCTTTGGCTGTCACTCTGATGAAGATGGGGAGCCACAGGAGGCTTTAGAGGAGAGGAGTGACATGATCAGACTTTACGTCTTAACAGGATTCCTGAGGCTTCTGTGAGGGGAATCTACAGCAGTGGGGTGAGGGAGGAAGTAGGGAGACGAGGGAGGAGGCTCCTGATGGTGTCTGGACCAGGATGTGGCAGTGGGGGTGGGTGGAAGAGAAAAGCAGTGTGTCATTAATTCTTGCTTGCCCTCAAGGCTTGGCCCAATGCCTCATCCTTTCAGAATTTTCTATGCTGTTAATTCCTGGCATTTAGGGATTCTGTGAAAACTTCATCCCATCTGTATGCAGCAAATCATAACTAATGAAAACAACTAATCACAACCTAAGAGGGAACTGGAGATGCTTATCGATTGGCTGTAGATGAAAAGGCCAGGGTGTTAAAATACTCATTGACAAACGCTTCTCTGGAGGTCTCAGGCTCGCAGAGCTCATATAGGGTGTCTCCTGGTGATGAGATTATTACTTTCTTTCCCCAAGAAATTAACCTGTTTTTCTGTGTTGGGTTTAGTTTTACCACAACAAGGAAAAGTTCACTTCCTTGAGCTTTAATCTCTCCCTTTTGAACAATTAGCTACTGGTGTTGGCTTTTTTTTTTTCTTAATCAGATTTTGCTTGTTTGACTATATTGTGATGCAATTGGGGAATGCACTTTGTATTTGACTCTCAGTTGGGTGGACAGTAATAATTAAAATGATGGTAATAACAGACGCTATCTATCAAGGGCTTACTATCTGCCAGGTACTGTGGTATGAGCTTTATACATACTTTAAATCACTAACTCATTATAAAAACCCTATGAAGTAAGTATCATGACTATCCCCCATATTACAGATGAGCAAACTGAGGCTCAGAGATGTATTGTAATTTGCCCAAGGTCATGGAGCTAAGAAGGGGTAGAGAAAGATCCAGACCCGGGTTTCTCTGATGATCTCCTCTCTAATGTCACCATGATTTATTCCCATTTTAGTATTCTCAGAGGTGGGAATTCTTGTTCAAGTGATTTTTTTTTGAGGGAAGAGTTCTCAGAACAAAGGGAGTGAGAAAAGTCAGAGAAGGCAGGAAAAAGCCCCGGAGGAGAGATCTTCAGCCTGATTCCGTGGGGGGAACTCTGGAGCATAAATGGCACCACGGAGTTGGTGCATCTTGAGAGAAGGGGGCGAGCCTTCTGTACCACAATGTCAGCCAGTTACTGGCTTTGGGCTGCCCCAGGAGTGGGTTAGGGTGTAGCCTCCCTGGCCAGGTGGCTCCCATTTGGAGGACAATTTTTGGAGAAGGGTGCAACTGTGAACCTTAGCAGCCAACACCCATAGGAGCTGGGGGGTGGTGCATCCATTTGGCAAAGAGGTTCTGGGTGGGGCATTGACGGCATCTACTTCTTCTCCGTATCTCCTGTTCTGGCTAATCCGGCATGCAGCTGTGCCACGAACAGATGTTGATGGCTCCCCCTGGGCCAGGTAGGCAATGGGGATATTGGGTGAACAGATAGTCCTTGTCATCATTATCTCTCAGTCTGCCGGGGTGGGGGGGTAGGGGAGACAGACATTCAACAGGTTATTTATTTATTTATTTTTTAAAGATTTTATTTATTTATTTGAGAGCGAGAAAGAGAGAGAGCATGAGAGGGAGGAGGGTCAGAGGGAGAAGCAGACTCCCTGCCAAGCAGGGAGCCCGATGCGGGACTCGATCCCGGGACTCCAGGATCATGACCTGAGCCAAAGGCAGTCGCTTAACCAACTGAGCCACCCAGGCGCCCGTCAACAGGTTATTATAACATGGTGGCCTCAGGACCTGGGGTGGGACTCAATGGCTAAGCTGATAGCTGGCAGGCCTGATGAACTGGCGGGGTGGACAGGTGTGGTGCGGTGGGAGGATATTCCAGATGGAGGAAACACGGTGATATGGGGGCTGCATTACTCCCGACCTGCCCCTGTCCATAGAATTTTTACAGGTGCTCAGAGGGCAACTCAGATGGCCACCGTCCCCTTGTCCTCTGGCTTCTGCCTCAGCTCATGTTGTTTCTATTTTAACCTTGCGGCAGCCTGGACACAGAGCTCCATATCTCTTTAGGGTCCCCAAGAGAAAGCATTATTGAGCAGTGTGGACTTTGCTGGAGATTTCATAGTGAGACAGAGGAGGGCTTGCATCACACAAACCAGTACTGACAGCTCAAAAAAAAAAAAAAAAAGATCATCGGACGTTTCTGTTCTCCTCTTTGGAACTACCTGGCATTGAGTTTTCCTTTCCACTGGGGTGAGGGGTCCAGCGTTTTGACTCCCCCAACTCTTTCTTGAAACTCCCAATCCAGTTCTTCACCCCATCTTATGACAAGCCGTGCCAGTCTGCCCCAGCCTGGCCGAATGGATAAACCACAAGGTGTCCTCCAGGTGATGGAATCCGCCCTCCTCGGAGGGCAGTGCATGTTCAGAATGCCTCTCCCAGAGTGGCTTATCAGCTTATACGTCCACATACGCAAAAGATACAGCAGAGGATGTAATATTTGTGCTCCCTCCCCTCCAGGGGACTTTTGGCAATGCCTGGAGGCGGTTTTGATCCAGGGGGGTGGTGCTAGGGGCATGTAGCAGTTAGAGGCCAGGAACGCTGTTCAGAATCCTACCGTGTACAGGATAGGCCCCCGTAACTGTTGGCCAGTGCGGCTGGCGCAGAGGGGACAAGCAGGGAGGGGAGAGGCGAAGTCTGAGAGAAGGACAGAGCTGGATCATGTGGGCCCTTAGGCCATTTGAAGTCGCTTATATTTAAAAACTTGATCTTTTTTTTTTTTTTTTAAGATTTTATTTATTTATTTAACAGAGAGAGACATAGTGAGAGCAGGAACACAAGCAGGGGGAGTGGGAGAGGGAGAAGCAGGCTTCCCGCAGAGCGGGAAGCCCGATGTGGGACTCGATCCCAGGACCCTGGGATCATGACCTGAGCCGAAGGCAGACGCTTAACGACTGAGCCACCCAGGCGCCCCTAAAAACTTGATCTTTATGAACCATCTTCAAAATAATAATTGTCATGTTATCTTTGTTTTCATAAGGAGCTGTGTTTTCATTGAAAGTCAACAAATCTTCGCTTATGATTTTGAGCTTGGAGACTACATATTTCTTGAAGTTGAGAATGTATGAATGTCTCAGAACCTGGGGTGGGGTCCGTCCAAATCTCCGTTCAGCCCGGTGACCCGCAGCAACTTACCTGAAATCTCTGTTGACACCTTCCTCCAGATGCACATTGTTTATGCTTCTCTACTCCCTGATTTTCTGTCTGTACAATGGTCTCCACCTTCCTCGTCCAACAGGAAGTAAGCACTGTCTGCCCGAAGGACATGATTCTTGGGGATGGCAGTGATGTTCATGTTTAGTGTCTATCTATTTATTTATTTATTTATTTTACAAGCCGATTCTGAGAATCTCTTTATTTATTTTTTTAAAAAATATTGTTATGGGGCGCCTGGGTGGCTCAGTTGGTTAAGCGACTGCCTTCGGCTCAGGTCATGATCCGGGAGTCCCAGGATCGAGTCCCACATCGGGCTCCCTGCTCAGCAGGGGGTCTGCTTCTCCCTCTGCCCTCTTCCCTCTCGTGCTCTCTGTCTCTCATTCTCTCTCAAATAAATAAATAAAATCTTTAAAAAAAAATTGTTATGTTAATCATCATTTTTTTTGATGTAGTTTTTCCATGATTCATTGTTTGCGTATAACACTCAGTGCTCCATTCAGTACGTACCCTCTTAATACCCATCAGCAGGTTAACCCATCCCCCCACCCCTCTCCCCTCTAGAACCCTCAGTTTGTTTTTCAGAGTCCATCGTCTCTCATGGTTCGTCTCCCCCTCTGATTCCCCCCCTTCATTCTTCCCCTCCTGCTATCTTCTTCCTTTTCTTTTTTTTTTTTTTTAACATATAATGTATTATTTGTTTCAGAGGTACAGGTCTGTGATTCAACAGTCTTACACAATTCACAGTGTTCACCATAGCACATACCCTCCCCAATGTTAAAAAATAAACGGGTCACCGGTTTGAGTGGATGACATCCATGTCAATCGCTGTTTGCTTTGTAACTCATATGATCAATTTGTTGAGTATCTCCCCCGATGCAGGATGTGCTCCCCGGGCTCTTAAGATGATTTCTCGTGGCACATGATATGATTTGGGGCACGGCATTACATAACCCATGCATCACAGAGAGAAAAGTGTGTTCTTTTTCAAATCACGTTCAATCCTCCCGATGGAGAAAGTCTCAGCTGCGTGCTTGTGGGTCTTGAACGCTTGCTCTAATTTTTCTCCAATGCTCTGCTCAGACAAGTACATACTTTGTACTTCTTTAAAAAATATTTTGTTTATTTATTTATTTATTTAGAGAGAGAGAGAGAGCATGAGCAGGGGGGAAGGGCAGAGGGAGAAGCAGACTCCCCACTGAGCAGGGATCCTGATGTGGGGCTCCATCCCAGGACCCTGGGATCATGACCTGAGCTGAAGGCAGACGCTTAACGACTGAGCCACCCAGGCGCCCCCAAATAAATAAAATCTTAAAAAAAAAAAAAAAGAAAGAAATCGACTCTCCCATAGTTCCTGGAGCCAGGCCCTTTTTCATATTACATTCGCTTTTCTGTTTTCTTCTATAGTCACCTACTGCTTGTCACCATGTCACATGACCCATGGATCAATGGCAGGGACACTGATGAAATGAGGCTGGGGACAGAGCTTTTGAGGGTCCTTTCCATGCGTCTGCCTGGCTCTCCTACATCCCTTGGTTTCTTGGCATGTTGGGATATAGATAGTAAGTCCCCGCCAGTTGGCATCATAATATTTCCTGGATGGATCTAGTCGGTGTTGGCTTATCAGCACCAAGTGTGCTACTTAAATGCATGCACATTGTATCCCCATGGCCAGATCCACACATGCTAATTAGCTAACCATCCAAGTTAATTAAATCCTCCATAACAAGCAAGATGAAGGCTTCTGTCTCTGGTCAGTCCCTTATCTAGTATTTGCCAAATGTGCCCTTATTTAAAAACTGTGTGTCCTTGACAATTGCCTCAACCTCTCTGAGCCTCTATTAAGAAACGGATCTGAAGGCAAGGAGGCTTATTTGGGAAGTGCTAGAAGAGTGGGAGTGGCAAAGGGAGGGAAGGTGGAAAGACAGGCAGCATTTAGCGCACCTCCAGAATGAGCCAAGGAGTAAAAGTACGCTACCTCCTGGGTGGGGGTGGGGCTAGCACCTTTCACTTCTGGCTCTGCTTACACAGCCACAGAGATTTCGGTGGTGCTGCAAAAAGCCCCACAAAAATGCAGATATTGGCAGCTGGAAGTGGCTGGAGGACCCTGAAGGGCTGAGCCTGAGGATAGGCTCCAGCGCCATAACCTGATCTGCACACATTGCCCTGACATCTGTACTCCAGGGTTAAGTTTATCTCCATTTTACAAAGAAGAAAGGGGAAGCTCAGAGAGGTTTGGTAACTCATCAGGAGTCACACGCTGGGGAACAGTGGAGCCAGGGTTCAAGATCGGACTCTGGCTGAAGGCTCTGACCTTAACCACTGCACTACACAGCCTCATCACACATCACACGGATGCTCATTAACGGCCCCTCCTCTTCCTTTCTCTTCCCTCTTCCCCTTTCTCCCTTCCTTTCCCGTCTCCTCCCTTTCTCCCTCCTTCTCTTCTCTCTTCTCAGGACAGTTATCCCAGGACACATAATGCCCAATACATATTTTTTGAATTGAATAGCATCCCAGTTTAGAGCAATAGATGCTTAGTTCACTAAATTTTGATGGACTCAACTGTCAGAGAAATCTGAGTCTGTGCAAGCTTTGCGGAGGTAAGGGATTGTGGCCACGAAATTTAATCGCAGCCAGAAATTCTTGGAGGGGCAGGGAGCGGAGGAGCGTGGAGAATGATGAACATGACAAGTGGGAATCCTTTAGTCTCTGATGTCTTCCTCTCAATACTCGAGATTTTTCCTTTCCTCTTCCTTGCCAGTTTCCCCCTCTCTCCACTGAAGCACCCTCCTTCCCCCCAGCTCAGTACTGATGTGTAAACAAATGGCTACTGTGTAAATAAATGTAGTCACTCTTAATGGGACATTTGTGTGTCTGGGGTATGGCACGTGGCTGGGTCACATTGAGCAGTCAAACATTAAGGAGCTTGGTTAAGAAAGGGGGCTGGGTGCTGTTACATTAGGGCATGCTTCTGTTTTCTGGGTGTTTAGCATGGTCTGACTATAAATCACCTAATCAGACATGATAAATGTCTGGTTGCAGCCATGGGCTAACGTTTGCATCAGAGAAAGCAAATTTTGAAAGGTCACTATTTAATTTTTGCCTCTTGCAGCCAGCCTGCATCTCGGTTCTATTAAATTCAAAGCTCCACAGTAAAATCACTGCTTCCTTGCTTACTTTATTCTGGTGAGTGTATCCCAGGATTCTAGCCATTGCTTGGAACAGCAGGCTGTAAGTGACTTGGATCAGAGAGGGATAGTAAATGTGGTTGAATGTGGAGATTAGACTCTTAATCTCAGGCAAGTGTGAGAAATTTTGGAGATCTGTGACTATATTGCTAGAAGAAAGATAAGTGGACTCTTGCATGGCTTGAGAAAAGCCTTGATCATATCATTTGAGTGCCTGGATCCAGCTGCACCTGAAGCTTCTGGTCATTTTATTTACCCAAAACAATAGTGTCTCATTTTAAGGAAACTTCTCAAGTTGGGTTTTGTCCAGATATAACGTAAAGGCTTCTGACTGATAAGTCTAACAAGGAGATACTGAGAGAATTGCAGAAATGAAGCTTACAAGGTCCAGAGTTTGATAGTTAGTAGGTCCAACAACCAGGCATTGTTCATTTTATTTTATTTTACTTTACTTTTTTAATGTTTTATTTATTTATTCATGAGAGTCAGAGAAAGAGAGAGAGAGAGAGAGGCAGAGGCAGAGGGATAAGCAGTCTCCCTGCCTAGCAGAGAGCCTGATGTGGGACTCGACCCTGGGATCATGACCTGAGCCAAAGGCAGACGCTTAACCATCTGAGCCACCCAGGTGCCCTAGGCATTGTTCATTTTAATGTCACCTTTGATTCCTTTGACCACCACAATGAAGGTTCATATTGTCCAACATCAATATGTGTGTTTTTGCCTCATTTGAAGTTAGAACACTTGGTTTCGTTAAACACCTATTGGTGTCTTTGCTTTTGTCAAATGATATTCTTATCTCTGTGGCTTTTTCTAGATTCTCTGGATATAGATCATCCAGGCACTTTATGGATTTACTCAGTTTATTGCCAGGAATCCTTGTTGTTCTCTGAAAGGTATGCTTTAAACGCTTGAGCAAAGCTCTTGATCTGTGTCTTAAGATTGTTATCACAATCCCCCAAAATTCTGTGAGCAGTACTCAAGCTAAATTAGAATCTTGCTTGTGAGGAGGCAGGTGTAGGGTGTTTCAAAGCAGAGCGAGCTCTCCTCGGCGAATTTCATCTTTCTACTCCAGCTGGAACTTGAATCGCCATCACTGGGGGTAAATCACATCTGGTTTGGATTTCATAGTATGGCTCTTAAGTATCTTCATAGAATTGTTTGAAGATTGCAATTGCTTCTAGTAGATCTGATTCATGGCTGCAACAGCTGCTGTCTGAATCAACTTGTAAATGGGAGTGGAGTTTTGAATGGAGGGGGATGGGGGCAGAGAGCCAATGGACAGTCCCTGGAGGCAATTTTATAGACGAGAGATGAATTACACGGGTCTCCACCCCAGGTTCAAATCCCAGCTCTGCCCCTCGCTCTGGGACCCTGGGCAATGTTCATACTGTCTCTGATTTTCAGTTTCCTCTCTATAAAATGAGGCTAATAACAGTGCCTGCCTCCTGGGTTGCTGTGAGGATTAAATCTGATAACAAATATATAGCCCTTTGCTCAGTGGCAGAGATGTGGTACTATGTGCTGTGGGTACATAGTAAATGCTCAATAAATGGTAGCTATTTGTATCAACAAGGATGCTTTTATTGTGACAAAAATCCCATCCAACTGGCATAAGCAATAAGGAAGATTTATTATCTCAAGTCACAGTGATTCCAGGATTAATTCAGTACCTTGATAACTTCACCAAGGACCAATGTTCTTCTCTTATTTCTCCTCTGCCACCTTAATGTCCTCAGCCCTAATGGTCCTAAGATGGCTCTCCCGGTTCTGGATGTCATTGTCAGGTGCAGTTTAATGTCTAGCCTTGAAAGAAATTTCATTTCCTTTCATTCCTTTTGTGTGTCTCTTTTTAAGAGCAAAAATACCTTTTCTGAAGACTTCAGCCGACTTAGTCACAATTCACTGGCCAAAACCGCCTCACATGCCTAAGCCAGTCCAAGGGAATGGAACCAGAATAATGACCATGTGAGAGGGTCACCCTTGCCCAAGAATCTTGTGGCAGATTGCATTATCCAAGTGTCACAATAGTATCTTCTATCTCATCTCATATGTTTTCTTATAATATGATCTTTTTTTTTTAAGATTTTATTTATTTTTTGACAGAGAGAGACACAGTGAGAGAGGGAACATAAGCAAGGGGAGTGGGAAAGGGAGAAGCAGAGCTCCTAGCTCTGGTCAAGCTCCCCACGTTGTACAGAGCAGGGATGAGCTATCCTCACTGAGATCTGTCCAAGCTGCAGATTTCTGAGCAAAATAAATGGTTGTTTTACTTATTTTATATTGTATTATTTTATTGGTTGTTGTCATTTTAAACCACTAAGTTTTGGAGTGGTTTATTACACAGCAAAAGATAACCATAATAGGTGAGCAGACTCCTGGACAAAACTGGAGTTTTGATGGAAAGGAGGAAGGGAGAAAAGTGTGTTGGGAAGGCAACCACTTGCATTTGCTACACAGTTAAAGAGGATGATGATTGTAACAATGGACTAGAATTTAGTAAGTTACATTTCTAGCACTGGTGGATAAGTTCTCTTCTGCATGTCCAAGAGACCATGGCTTGCAGCAAAGAGAGGCAGTTCTGGCCTTACTTTTGTGAAAGTACTCAGTTCAGGCTTCTAATGATCTCTCTAAATTAGGTTCACATGCAGTCACATATATGGCCAGAAATCACCAATTTATTAAGTGTCAACTTTTAAACTATAACACAATTTCTGTTTCTGTGTTTTGGCCTTTCTTCATTATTTATCAGTGTAACAAGAGCATTAAAATATAAAAATGGTTTGGATATCTGAGAGATATGCTTTCCTTTTGATCCACTCTTGCTTGTTAAGACATGGAATTTCTGGACCATCCTGGATCTTTGTTCAATTGACAGCTATCTCTAGCTAACTCTAGTCAATTGCTAGAGCAGCTCTGAAACTAATCAGAACATCAGCCTCTAGTCAGAACTGTCTGCAGACCAGCAGTGTTAGTCCTTGCACAGACTCTAGACTCTACCCAGATTGTCTGAATTTCCAGATCAGTCCTCAGTGGTAAGGCTTGGGGATCTGCATTTTAATGAGCATCCCTGTGATTCTCAAGCCCAAGAAAGTTGGTAACAACGGACCAATTTCCCAACATGGACTTCAAGGTGCTGTGTCGAAGAGTTCTGAGGTCGTTTCTGAAACACTGCATTGTTTAGGATCCCTCTTGTGGCTTCACAATGTAAATTTGCCTATTAAAGGCTCTGAGAAGTCCTGCAAGTAAGAAACACGTTGGTCTTTGTCAACCCAGTGTTTCCCAAACACATTTGTGCATGTGACTTTTTTTTTTCATGTCATATCTGTTAACATTCTGGAAATTAAAACATGACATCTGGGGCGTCTGGGTGGCTCAGTTGGTTAAGCGACTGCCTTCGGCTCAGGTCATGATCCTGGAGTCCCGGGATCGAGTCCCGCATCGGGCTCCCTGCTCGGCAGGGAGTCTGCTTCTCCCTCTGACCCTCCTCCCTCTCATGCTCTCTGTCTCTCATTCTCTCTCTCTCAAATAAATAAATAAAATCTTTTAAAAAAAACCATGACATCTGCTTCAGTAAATGCTGGCATATCCAAACAACTGCAATCCTGGGGCTAATTTACATTCACCGGGAATATGTGTTCTATTCAAGAAAGATTTCTGAGGAAATAATTTTATCTTAAAAGTTTGTTGTTGTAACGACAGTGTGAATAGAGAAAGAGTCACAGGCACTGTGACTGGACAGATGCAAGTCCAAATCCTGAGCTGCCCCTTCTTAGCTATGAATTTTCAAATAATGTCCTCGGGCTCCTTGAGCCTTGGTTACCTCACCTGTAAACGTGGCCGAGTTGGTATGGGTATTAAATATGAACCCTTCCCCTCAGGGGCACACAGTAGGATCCCAACAAAGGCTAGATTCCTTCCCCATGTAGGAATAAGCTTCAAGTATCTAGAAAATGCATGTATTTGGAATATTTAATGATTAGAGTGGCTAAACGAGGCATAATTCACTGCCAAGGGGTGCAGACACTTTGAAAGGAGATGGAAAGGAGAAAGGTTAGCCAGTTGTTGAAGGGCAGACAGTTTTAAAAAATTGTGATAAAACCCACATAAAATTGACCATTTCAGCCATCTTTCAGTGTACGGTTCCCAGCAGGACTGAGGCTCTGCACCCATTAAAGATCAACTGCATACCCACCCTCACCCTCAGTTACCTGTCATTTCCTGTCGAGGCTCCCACACTGTGATGTCATCATTCACGCGGGGCTTCCGCTCTGGACACAGGGTGCTCTGTGAGGACAGAGTTGTGCTCTGTCTTGGGCACTACATGTCCCCAGCGCTCAGCATGACATCGGGCACACAGGAGGTGCTCAGCAAATGCCTGCTGAAGGGATGAATGAACGTATGAGCAGGAGAGGGAGGGGCTGGGAACTCAGTTCTCCCATAAGCCTAGCTGAGATGTCTAGCTGAGAAGAATAAAAAGAGAGACTCTTACTGAAGTGATGGGAAGGGCATGAAGCCGGGGATGGCCAGGACTCGTGGTAATGTCAGGGGCTGGATTTCATGTGCTTTGTGCCTGGACAGAATGTCTTGCAGGGAACGAGGAGGGAGGCTCTGAAGGAGGTATGAATTCCTCTGCCGCCCCTCACCCCCAACCTGACTCATGAGATATTTCAACAGGTGCAGCGAGCCAGCACACCCGGGGACTTCAGCAGGGTTTCCAAACTAAATTTATTTTTTGTTTGATGCTTTGGAGTTGGAAGGATCCAAAACACAATTACTTATTAGTTCCCCTGAAAATCAGAGAGGAACACATGAGTTAAGCATGTGGGGCTACTGAGCATAGTGACCGAGGGCCCCCAACTCTGGAGCCAGACAAAATGGGGTGAAATCAGGTAGTTTACCAGCTGTGTGCCTTCGCCAGTCATCTCCCTGAGTCTTTGTTTCCTCATCTTTAAAATGGGCGTAATTATCCTACCTCAGAGAGTAGGTACGAGGTCACTAAGATAATCATTCTCATGGCGCCTGTGTGTATTTAGTGCTCAGTTGTCACTAGCAATGACAATAATAAGCCATTGATTGTCCTTGCTGGATGCCAAACAACTGCCTGACTTAATTCCCACAACACTCCTGTGGGTAGGTATTATTCTCACCTCATTTGACCGATGAAGAAACTCAAGCACACACAGAGAGGTTAAGTAACTGGCTCAAAGTCACACAGCAAGGTGTGGAGCAGGACTAGAACCCAGGAGGTCTGGTTCCAAAGCTTGTGCTCTATCCTATACTGTCTCAATGATAACAGAGAAGGGGAGGAGCCATTTGCTTTTTTTTTTAATTTAAGAAAAATTTTGAATGCAGATGGGAAATTTCACGAGGGCAATAACCATGTCTGTTTTATTCTCTGAGGTATATCTAGTATCTAGGACAGACGTCAATAGACTATGGCCTGTGGTCCAGCCGCCCGGCTTTGTAAATAAAGTTTTATTAGAACACAGGCACGCTCATCATATATTTCCACAGCTGCTTTCTCTCTACAATGGCAGAGTTGAGTAGTAGTGACATGGATGGTGTATCCTGCAAGGCCTAAAATATTTACCATCTGGTCCTTTCCACAAGGTTGCTCCCCTGCTCTAGGACAACCCCGGGGTGACTACGCACATAGCTGACTCTCAAGAAATATTTGTGCGTTGGGTGAATTAAAATGTTAAAAATGCAGATCCCAGAAGCCTGATTTCTCCTTCGAGGAGGTCTCGTTAATCCTATCACTAATCATCATCAGCAGACTTTTCCTGAGCCTTTCTCGGGCCTGTTACTCTATTAGCCCCTCCATGACCTCTAGAGAATCCCCAGAGGGAGGCATGAGCAGCTCCATTATTTTGGGAAAGAAATGGCGAGGCTGATAGGTGACTTGCTCAAGGTCCCTCAGCTGATAAACAGCGGCAGAGCCAGGATTTGAAATCTGGACTGGTCTCTGACCTTGACACTGGGAGTGGAAGCAGATGTGTCCCTCTCTGGGGGCCCAACTGCCTCAAAGGACTCAAGACAAAGTAAATTTGAGCTGTGTCATCCACCTGCCAAGGCTACTTGTTAATGTCTGAGATGGATTTCTGTTTGCCATTTCTGGCAGCAGCACCGCTGAAATACGGCCCAGTTATGATGTCTTCAGGATAAAGCACGTGTGATTGAGGAGCTTGGGTTTGAAATTTTGTCAGCGTGACGATCCAGCTACTCCCTTTTACTTCATTTACCGTATTAGTTTACAAATGCTGCTCTCACAAGACGTAGTAGCTTAAAACAACCGCATATTTATTCTCTTAACAGTTCCGGAGAGCGGAAGTTTGAAATGAGTCTTACTGAAGACTAAAATCAAGGGCTAAGATCCAGGTGTCAGCAGGGCTGGTTCCTTCTGCAGGCTCCGTGGGAGAATCCATCACTTGCCTCTCCCTCCATCTCTAAAGCCAGCAGTGTAGCGTCTTCTCTCTCTCTCTCTGACCTCCTGCTTCCCTCTTGTAAGGGCCTTTGTAATTACATTGGGTTCATCTAGAAAATCCAGGTAGATTTTCTTCCCATCCCAAGATCCCGACCGTAATCACATCTGCAAAGTCCTTTTGCCATATAAGGTAACATCTCCCTAGGTTTCATGGATTAGGGCATAGAAATCTTTGTTGGTGGTGGTGGGGGAGACACTGTTCACCCTTCCACGATCACCCAGAATCCTTTGATAGCCTGTGGCATGAATCATGTTTCCATCTGAGAATCAGTGCCTGTTCAGATGTTAGGTGAGAATGATGGGGGTGAGTGTCTGTGAAGGATGACAAGGAGGGGGAGCAGGAATAGGGTTCAGTGGGGGTCTGAGAGCTGTGGAAAGGGAGGGGCAGGAAGGACGGCTGTGTGGGAAGAGCCTGAGGCCCCAGTACAGCTGGGAGGTCTTGGCCAGGCTTGGTGGAGAGCCCCGGAGGGAGGATTGCCCTTCAAGGAAGCCTGTGTCTGGTACGAGTGGCCAGCTCTGCCACCCATGCTGTGCTCAGTCATTGGGCGGGAGCAACCCGGGGGAAGTGGGTCTTTGGGGTCTCTGGAAGGTGCAGCAGCGGGATGCTGGCAGCCAATCACAGACCTCGAAGCCGGCAAACCTGAGCTGCGCTCTCCCTGGCCATCATGCCGGCGGTGTCCAACAGGTTTGGGGAGCTTCCCTCTTCTCTACCTTAAAATCATCAAGTGTGTGGTGAGGTCTGACAGCTTGAATTATCCTTGTCCTGCAGGAGAAACAATACTCCCTGGGGAGTTGGAGTCAAAGGAACTGGCTGCCTGTTTAGGGGCGAGGGACTTTGAAAAGGCAGTGTCCCCTCAGAGCCTCCATTTTCTCATCTCTGATATTCATTCCACTTCTGATCTTCATTGTTGGCTGATTGCCTGCCAGATGCCCCTTGAGGGGCCTGGGACTCAGCAGTGAACAAGACAGATGCGATCTCGGTCCCCCTGTTGCTGGTGGCTGGCGACCGTTCCCAGCTGGCAGGGCGGTCCTGATCGTAAATGTGGACATCACTTTGTAAACAGCGCTTTGCTCACGCTGCAGGGAACATGTCCCATAATTTGGGGAACTGCTAATTCTTTTAGGCCACAGTGTGCTCTGAAGTGTGGATTTAGCCAGACATGAGCTTTGGTTCTTCCTGAGCCCAGAATATGCCAAGAATCAAGGAGCCTGGGTATATTACATTTTGCACAAACCAATCTTTTTTTTTTTTCTGGCTCAAAGACCCAAACTTTATGCTTAATGAATGGAAGTTATGCTTCCCTTGGGCTGTCTTTTCTGAGGCTGTCTCTTTAAAATCTGTTCCATTTCATCAATACTCTAAGTTAACTCCACCTCAAGAATGTAGGTTCTGGGGCCAGACTGTCTATATCTGAGCCTCTGCTCTGCCACTTACTGGCCCTATGACTTTGAGCAAGTAGCTTAGAATTTGTGTCTCAGTTTTGTAATCTGTGAAATGGGGATAATAAAGGTGCCTACCTCATTGGATTGCTACTTTTGTCCACTTTTTATTGCACATCTACTCTGTGATAGGTGTGTTATTCTCAGTGCTGGAGATAGCAGTGAATAAAACCAGACAGATGTTCTAATGGGTGGGGGATGACTTACAGGTAGTAATCAAATAAACTACATAATACAAACAGATGGGATAAGTTCCATGCAGAAAAATAAACCAGAGTAATGGGTCTAGAGAGGAAGAGCGTCTACTGTGCTAGGTCAGGTGGTAGGTGACACTTGAGCAGAGACCTGGAGAAAGCCACGTGGATGTACATCTTGGGGAAGAGCATTCCAGGCAGAAGGAACTATAAGTGCAAAGGCCCTGTGGCAGCAAATAGTTTGAAAAACAGCAGGGAGGGTAGTGCAGCTGTAATGGAGTGAGTGAGCAAAGGCTTAAGTGGGTTAATAAAAGTCAAGTGCATAGAGGAGTGCCTGGCACAATAGCAAATGCTTCATAAATGTGACTTGTGATTATTATGGCTATCAGTCTTCAGAATATAAGACTCATTTTGGGGGGGGATGCAAAGCTATACATTTCCGCAATATTATACAACATATTAAAAAAAGAAATTTAGTTTTTTTTTTATGTTGAAAGGAATATGTCTATGATCATTGTAGGCAATTTGGAAAATCCAGATGGAGACAGATGGAGACAACCACCATTAATGTCTAGTGTATTTCCTGCTGGTGTTTTTATGTGCTTAGTTTTTAATCCATTACAACTGCAATCACTACAGTGTATGTGTGCAATTCTCTTTGCTATTTTTTTACTTCACTTGATGACATAAATATTTCTCGTAATATAAGTGTATCATAAAAACAATTTGTTACAGCTGAATAATGCTCTGCTGAGTACAGCATGCTAACCCATTCCTCCATTAGTGGACATTTAGGTTGGTTTTCATTTTTCTCTATATGCATAATGTGCACAATATTTTTTCTCCTCCTTATACTTAAGGTTGTTTTCTTAGTTGACATTCTCAAATATGAAATTCCTGATTCAAAATTCAAGGTGGTTGGTTGTTCACTCATAGGAATTTAAAACCAATGATGTTTATTTGGGTGGTTCTTCAATGTGGAGTATACCAGATCTCTCGGTAGCCTTCAGATAGTGCTACGTTCCATTTTATTACCTTTTAGAGTTGGAAAAGTTCGTGTCCATTCATCTCTGAGAGTAATGAGATTTGCTACTTGGTGCTCCTGGCATTTTCCATTTTAAATTATTTAAAAAACTGTCTCCATCCACTGCCTTGGTAAGACTTTCTGACTCGTGGTAATACTGTCTCTAAGATGAAGCAGGCTGTAGGAGTGATGGGGCGAAAAAATGGATTAACCAGTTCTGTGACCTGAGGCGGCCACACCTTCTCTGTGGGCCTCAGTTTCCACATGTGTAATAAAGACTGCATTCTCTGACACAGGTTCTTATAGCAACTGGGCACCTGCTCTTTGAGTGAATTTTCATTGGATTATAAGCTCCATGAGGCCAGATATCTTATCTGCATTCCATGAATGAAAGATCATGAAGGTTTAGAATTTTCTAGAAATCTTCCCTTTTTTGTTGAACTAAGATTTTCTTATTGGAGTGGGTAAGAGGAAGCCAAGAAGAAATATTTGCACAGTGAGTGATGATTTGGGGGTCCAAAAGTGGAGTCTCTCTCTCTGTGTAATAAATATTAAAATCACTCAATAAATACATTGAATGACTTAATGAATATATGTTCACCTTTCATTTTTAAAAATACAATGGGTTCATTTTATAAATACCATTTGACTTTTTAAAAAACTTAATTATATCTTGGTATTTGTGCACGGTAGTGCTATGGATTCACCTTGCTCTTGATACCAGAGACAATAGAATACACGAACCTCCGTTTTTTTATTGTAGTAAGATATTCATAACATAAAATTTACCATTTTAAACGTTTTTAAGTGTACAGTTGAGTGACGTTAAGTATCTTCACAGTATTACGCAACCATCACTACTATTCACTTTCAGGACTTTCCCATCATCCCAAACAGAAACCCTGTCCCCAGTAAACCGTAACTCCTCATTCTCCTCTTTCCTGAGCTTCTGGGAACCAATATTCTACTTCTGCCTCTATGAACTTGACTGTTCTAGGTACTTCATGTAAGTGGACTCCTACAATATTTGTCCTTTTATGTCTGGTTTATTTTACTTAGCATAATGTTTTTTGAGGTTCATCCATGTTGTAGCATATATCAGAATTTTATTCCTCTTTAAAGGCTGAAATAATATTCCCTTGTATGGGTAGACCCCATTTTGTTGATCCATCCATCTGTTAGTGGACACTTGGGTTGTTTCCACCATTTGGCTATTGTGAATAATGCTGCCATTAACATGGGTGAGCAAATATCTCTTTGGGTTCCTGCTTTCAGTCCTCTGGGTACATACCGGGAAGTGGAGTTTCTGGATCATATGGTAATTCTTTCTGAGGAAGAACCAAACCGGAACCTTCATTTTGCCAGTCACTCCCTGTGTTTGTGTTCATAAGTACAAGGTCAGAGTGGGTGGGTGTGTTGGTGGGCTGGTGAGGGGCCCGAGAGAGAACACGAAGCTCTGGCCTTGGAGAACCTCCACCACCTGGCGTGATTTCCATTCACATTTGTTCTTCTCCTTCTTTCTGTCTTCTGCCTCATTCAAAGACCCATTCATTCCTTCATTCATTCATTCATGTTTCATCACACAAAGTATTGATTACTTTTGCCATATTTCAGGCATAGTTTTAGGTCCTGGGATATTTGGGGGAAAATAAGCTGCCAATACCTCTGTCTTTAAGGAGCTAATATTATGATAATTATCAGCAGTAAAACAAATAAAATGAATAAATAATACAGAAATTTTAGAAGGTGAAGATTGTTACGGAAAAATGAAATGTGGGACAGGTAGTGCTTGGACAAGTGTGTTGCAGTTTTATTTTGTTTTATTTTATTTTATTTTTTTTAAAGATTTTATTTATTTATTAGATAGAGAGAGCACCAACAGGGGGAGTGGGAGAGGGAGAGGGAGAAGCAGGATCCCCACTGAGCAGGGAGCCAGATGTGGGGCTCGGCTCGATCCCAGGACCCTGGGATCATGACCTGAGCCGAAGGCAGCCGCTTAACCGACTGAGCCACCCAGGCGCCCCAAGTGTGTTGCAGTTTTAAACTGGGGGATCAAATGCCTAGAAAGTGGTTTTTGAGCCAAGACCTGAAGAAGGAGGGGGAGTTGGTTATGTGGATAAAGGGACTTAGCCATTTCAGGCAGAGGGAACAGTCAGTACAGAGGCCCTGACATAGGAGCCTCCCTGGTGTCTCTGGGAACAGCGTGGCTGGGGCAAAGGGAGGAGGAGGAAGAGTGGGAGGTGGTGAAGCTGGTGAGATCATGGGGGCAGACTTCGTAGGGCCTCGTAGACCCTTGTAAAGTCATTGACTTCCTGTCTGAGCTGAAGTAGCACATCTCTGGAAATTTTTTTTTTAAGATTTTATTTATTTATTTCCAGAGAGAGAGTGGGAGAGAGAGTGCAAGAGTACAAGCAGGGAGAGCAGCAGGCAGAGGGAGAGGCAGGCTCCCCGCTGAGCAAAGAGCCCGATGTGGGACTCGATCCCAGGATGCTGGGATCATGACCTGAGCCGAAGGCAGACGCTCAACCGACTGAGCCACCGAGGCATCCCTGGAAATTTTTGACCAGAGAAGTAATGGGATCTGATTTTCTTTTCTTTTTTAAATTTTTATTTATTTATTTATTTATTTATTTATTTATTTATTTATTTATTTATTTATTTATTTATTTTTAAAAGATTTTATTTATTTATTTGACAGAGAGAGACACAGCGAGAGAGGAAACACAAGCAGGGGGAGTGGGAGAGGGAGAAGCAGGCTTCCCGCGGAGCAGGGAGCCCGATGCGGGGCTCGATCCCAGGACCCTGGGATCATGACCTGAGCCGAAGGCAGACGCTTAACGACTGAGCCACCCAGGCACCCCATCTTTTCTTTTTTTTAAAGTGGGATTATACCACCTGTGTGTTGAGCGTAGACTGCAAGGCTTACCTGCATAAAGTCAGGGAGATCTGTTAAGAGGCAGTTACAAGGATCCAGGTGCAAGAAGACCAGAGTGTGCTCCTGGGTGTTAGCTGCGGAGGTGATGAGAAGCATTAGGATTCTCGATATGTGCTGGTGGCTGAGCCAACAGAATTTGCTGATTGATTGTGTGACTTGTTTGTCAGTAAAATGCGCTAAAGAAAACAAATGTTTTGCTGTATGTGTAGGAGTGGCTGTTAAGTATTTGGTATACTGGGGCAAGATCAGTTTGTTAATAGATGATGTTGCTGTTGGGCTGGTGCCCAGATGGTCAGATTAATTGACTCTTACCTGCTGGTGCCTCATGGTCTCTCTACTCAGATTCAGAGGAGGAAGAAGAAAATGCTGATAACGAGAATAGCTAATCTTAATTGAGAACTTACTTTATGCCCAGCACTGTTCCTAGCACTTGCATCTTATATAGTAGATAAATATTCATTGTTATATATTTAGAAAAAGTTTTTGAAATAATCACACACTTAAAGAGAAATTGGGGGTACAGTACCAGTTTTTTCCCCACGAAATCATTTGACCATAAGTTATTCCACTTAGCCTTTGGGTGCCTCAGTTTTCTCTAGTATAACATGGTCAAGAATGAGAGATTTCAAGTCAGACAGAACTAAGTTCAAATCTTGGATCTATCATCGACTTGATGGATGGCCTTGGGCAAGGCAGAGCAACTCTCCAAGCTTTAGTCCCACATCTGTAAAAGGGATAATTACAGCACCTGCTTTCTCAGGTGGGTGTGTGGATTTTGCTAGGTGTAATGTGTGTAGAGCACCTAGCAGAGAGCCTGGTCCATGGTAAGTGGTTGGTAAATGTGCTTCTGAGATTCTTGTTTAGGTCTCAGAAAATTTCCCCCTTTTGAAAGAAAAGGGGGAAATATTAATTAGAGACATGGTTTGGGCTATGCCCATCAGAGGGATCTTCACAGAAGTGCAGCATTGTCTTCCCATTTTACAGATAAGACAACCGAGTCCCAGAAAGAGTAAGAGGTTCTTGATAGGAAGCAGATGTGGCATTTAAAGTTTTGTCTCTGTTCAGTCTTCAGGAATGTTCCATTAAAAGTGGATATGCCCCTATGACCTAGCAATTGCACTACTGAGTCTTTATCCAAAGGATATAAAAATAGTGATTCAAAGGGGCACCTGCACCCCAATGTTTACAGTAGCAATGTCCACAATAGCCAAACTATGGAAAGAGCCTAGATGTCCATTGACAAATGAATGGATAAAGAAGATGTGGTATATATATGCAATGGAATATTACTCAGCCATCAAAAAGAATGAAATCTTGCCATTTGCCATGACGTGGGTGGAACTAGAGGGTATTATGCTAAGTTAAATACGTCAGAGAAGGACAAATACCATATGATTTCACTTATATGTGGTATTTAAGAAACAAAACAGATGAACTTAGGGGAAGGGAAAGAAAAATAAAATAAGATTAAAAACAGGGAGGCAAACCATAAGAGACTCTTAACTATAGGGAACACTCAGGGTTGCTGGAGGGGAGGGGGGGATGGGGTAACTGGGTGATGGCCACTAAGGAGGGCACGTGATGGAACGAGCATTGGGTGTTATATGCAACTGATAAATCACTAAATTCTACCTCTGAAACTAATAATACACTATATGTTAACTAAATTGAATTTAAAGAAAAAAATAATTGATGTGTCACCTTCTGTGAACAATTAAGGAAAAGTTATTCTGGAAGCAGTTCTGATTAAAATGAAAACACTTTGTTTCCACAGCAGCTTTGAACAACCCCCCTCCCCCACCAAAATAAGCAATCCACTGCATTCTGGGTTAGTAGCTATCTGCAGCTGTACCCAAATATCATGAGGTGTTTGAACATCAAAGCAGGGACCGTCCTCCCCTCTCTTCACAATGGGGACAAAATTGTATTCTTCTGATTGAGACATAATTGTGTCACGATCTCAGTAGGGAGGAGGGAGGGCAAAATGCTGAAAGTCAGTCTGTACCTTTACAAAGTTATTTACTTTGCTTTCATTCAGCAGGGCAGCTTTGCTGTCTTTGGGTTTCCATTAACTTTTATTTTCTTGTCTACCATATATTGAATGCTTACTGCATTGTAACTCTGCATTAGACTCTTTATTTTTTGTAGAGGAGCATTTTCCCAGCATGTTTCCCATTCAGCTCATTCCAGATTAACAATTTCCCCAACTAAATCTAACTCCAAAGGAATGCAATGCTAGACAAAGAGGTTTTAGTATGAGATCCTTTTCTTGCATGTATCCATCCATCCATCCATCCATCCATCCATCCACCCATCCATTCTGTAAAGAAGGTATTGCTATTTCCAACATATTGATAAGGAACCATTGGTCAGAGAGGTTGTGATATGCCTAAGGTTACACAGCCAATAAGAAGTACTGGATTTTGCTCTAAGTAAGAGGGGGACTTACTCCTCTCCCATTGTCTATGGTGGGGATCAGCAAACATTTTCTGTAAAGGACCAGAGAGTAATTATTTTAGGTTTTGCAGGCCACACAGTTCCTTTCACAACTGCTGAACTCTGCTATCATAGCATGAAAGCAACTACAGACAATATGCCAATGAATGAGTGTGATTGTATTCCAATAAAACTTTGTTTTTAAAAACAGGATGCAGGCCAGATTTGAGCCATTGGCCAGAGTCTGCTGTTTCCTGCTCCATGGTCCTGCGGGTTGTGAATCATGGTAACCCATTCTTCCTGAACCTCCAGCTACAGGAATGGGCACATGACCAAGCTGGGCCAACCAGAGACTTCTCTAGGATTGACAAAATGATGATAAAAGAGAAAAGTATGCTTTTCACTGTTGCTAAGCTAGTCAAATGAGAGTGTGGGGTAGAGATGGCCATCATGTAGAGTGAAGCCAAGCAGAGACAAGAATGGCCAAGCAATTGGTAGGGGGGGGGGAGAGAGAGAGAAAGTGATTGATTGATTGATTATTGGTTAAGCTTCTGAATTCAGCCATGCCTGAGCTGAGTTGAATATATACTCCTAGATTCCCCAATAATGTGAATGTATAAACTCCTATTTATTTGCTTAAATATGTTTGAATTAGATTTCTGTCACTTGAAACCAGGAGTCCAGACTAATAGCCCCAGTGTATTGGCCTCATAGTTTCATAATACAGGCTCAGTGCTCCCATGTGGTTAAAACCATGGATTCCAATAGCTGTAGAGTCACATCTTTCTAACATCATTACCCAGAGAAAGAGGTTGTCTTCCTCACTAGTTTTAACAGAAAATCCCAAGGAAGACCTCTAATTGCAAATCTTGGGTCACTTGTCCATCCCTAGAATTCATTTTGTTCAGAAGGATGGAAGATTCTGGTTGATTGGCTGGGGATGGGGAAAGAAGTTTGTGGGACATGTTTTGAGAAGCCAAAGCCAGCAGGTACCAAAGGGAATAATTCTTGGATTGAGTCTTGAAGAATGTGCATGGAAAAGCCAAAATATTTCAGGCAGAGGGAACAGCAAGTGCAAAGACAGAAGTATAAGGGAAATGCTGGGAGTTCAAGTGGCTTACAGATAAAAGGATAAAGTACATATGGAGAGATTGTGAGGAAATGAGGTTGGAGATAAGAAAGGGCAGAGGTCCGACCAGGAAGGAAGAAGGAAGAACAATATGTAAGTCATGACAAGATTATGTAAGTCATGTTCAGGTTATGTCATGTAAGGCAGTGGGGATCTATTTGGGGGATTTACACAGGAGATGGCTGATCAGATTCTCTCTCCAGAAAGTAGCCTTTGGTGGTAGGTTGAAGACTGGGCCAGACTAGATACAGGGAAGCCTGTAAGGAATATCTGTAGTTACCCAGGTATGTGGAAGTGGATGCAGGATGTGAGAACATGTCTCTCAGATGTGCTTCTTTGTATAGTTAACCAGAGGTCTGAAGGAGGTATGCAGGTAGTGCTGCTGGATTGGCTCACTGAGGGTTTGGGTTCTAGTGAATTGTTCTTGTCTTCATTCCCAAGGAAGAAAAACCCAAGGAAGGCCTCTGATTACTAAGCTTGGGTCACATGTCCATCCCTAAAAACTCATTTTGTTCAGAAGGAAACCTACAGCAGAGGAGGGCAACTTTCAGTTTTGGATCAATGGCAGCAAGATAGGTTGCCCACTGGTCACTGTAGGTGAGGAGTTTTGTGTTCTGGGATCTACCCCCTCTGCCTACCTGATTTCAGCACTGTAGGGAAGGACAGCTCCGCATCCCTGTAAGCATCACAACCCCAGCACATACTGCACTATCTCTATGCTTTTCTGCCTCAGAGCTTTTTTCCATAGTGCAGGAGGCCACTGAGCCCAAGCACAGGCTAGAAGGACTGGGGACTTAACATTCCCAGGAGTAACCTTCAGTCAGTAGGAGACAAGAGCCGGTGGATAAAATTTATCCATTGTGAAGCACATAAGATGAACCCTAGTTATACATGGATAACCAGTTCACTAACACACTTTCAATAGCTTTTCTTTCTTCATCATATCACTGTTTTACTCCCTCGTCCCTCTT
Organism: Mirounga leonina; assembly: GCF_011800145.1. Lineage (NCBI taxonomy): Eukaryota > Metazoa > Chordata > Mammalia > Carnivora > Phocidae > Mirounga > Mirounga leonina. Next base: position 10,013,837 of record NW_023270436.1, read on the forward strand.
CCTGGGGTCACCACCCAAATAAATTCTGCATCCAAGTCCCCATCTCAGGTTTTGCTTTTGAAGGAGTCCAAACTAGAACGGCCCTCCCTAAAATCCAGGAACAAATTCTTCTGCTTGTGTGAAGCAGGGATATGACTCCATATGACATGTATCCATAGGGAATGTCAGCAATGAAAGTGCTCAATCCTATTCAATCCTATCTGAATTCTTAAACCCCCTGTGTCTGAAGGCCATAATATCCCACTGACTTACAGGATTCAGTACATTCAGGTTTGAATCCTGGCTGCTCTATTTATTAGAAGTGGACAAATCACTAGACATCCTATGCCTCAGCTTCTTCATCTATAAAACGGGGATAATAATTATCCCTCTCTCAGAGGCTAAATGTTGTAAAGATTAAATGAGTAAATACAGATGAAGGGTTTGGAACAGTACCTAGCTTAAGGTTAGATATTCTCCAAGTTTTTGTTACTAGTAGCATTATTACTATTTGCCTGCATTTATTTTATTTATTTTTTCAAAGCTTTTATTTATTTGAGAGAGATAGAAAGAGAGAGAGCATGAGCAGGGGGGAGGGGCAGAGAGAGAAGGAGAGGCAGACTCCCTGCTGAGCAGGGATTGATCCCAGGACTCTGGGATCATGACCTGCTGAAGGCAGACACTTAACAGACTGAGCCACCCAGGCGCCCCATGCTATTTGCCTGCATTTAAATGTTTGCTTGATTTTGGCTATTAGTAGTCTTTCTTCAAATTTCCTTTATCCTCTGAGTTTATGGTCTATAAACAAAAGCTTAATTGCATAAGGAGATTACACTTATTTATTGAAACCCAGTTGTGAATTCATTTGAAAAGGAAGCATCATCATCTTATAATGCAAATGATCACCCTTAACTGTTTTTATAAACGCAAATTTTAAAAACATCAGATTCCCTGGAAGCTATTATGCTATTGCAAAGCCTTCTTGGGCTATATGTGGCCTTTGTATGGTCACAGTAACTGCAAAATCACAAAGCTGTGTTCTGGTCAGGTGACTCTAAGTGAATCTAGAGTCAGAAGCATCAGGTTCAAGACTAGCGGACCAGCCCCCTTGCTGCTCACTTGGAACAAGCACTGATATATCAGACAACTCCAGTGTCTTGCATTTACCTGAGCTGGGAGTCAGGTTCTGCAGATTCAGCCATGGCTGCAGTCACAATGTAGGTCACTGACAGGAAATTATCTTGCTGCTATTTCAGACAGAAACGGAACTTAATAGCTTATGTCTTTTTTTTTCTCTGCTCTGTGGTGCCAGGGGCATTTTAATGGTTCAGGGACAGTGGAGGGTATGTCTGAAAGCCTTGCCTCTTCCGTCCACTAGATTGGTGACTATATTCTGAATTTTCTTCCCTGGACAGTCTTTAGCTCTCATTGCCATCAACTCTCCCTGCCTTTGGAACCAGCTCAAGCCTCTCCCCCACCCCAACCCTGTTCTGACACCTATAGTTGGTATGGGCCTTACCCCAAACTTTTCGTCTTTCACTGCTACAGTCCAGCCAGGCAGTTGAGGGTATGAAAATCAAGCTGTTCTAGTTTCCCTCTCCATAGTTGAGGCTTGGATGAATCAAAGGCAGAACCACCACCCCCATATGCAAGCTTCCTTCTTTTTTTTTTTTTTTTTAAGATTTTATTTATTTGACAGAGAGAGAGAGCAAGCAAGCACAAGCAGGGGGGAGCAGCAGAGGGAGAGGGAGAAGCAAGCTCTCTACTGAGCAGGGAGCCCGATGGAGGGCTCGATCCCAGGACCCTGGGATCATGACCTGAACTGAAAGCAGACACTTAACTGACTGAGCCACCCAGGCGCCCCTGCAAGCTTCTTTCTGGTCAAAGTGAACTGATTGAGAAAGCATTGGCTAGAGTGGCAGAGAGATGAATGTCAGGGAGCTTGGTGGAGGATGTGATCACCCTTGCTTCACCCTGTCAGAAATCCTTATAGCTTTTATTCTCTTGGGTTCAGAACAAAATACCAACATGGATTCATATGCAGACATTTGTATTCTCAGTAGCTTCATGAGCAATGAAAAATGAATAAGAAATTTTCTTCTACTTTCTATTTCAAATCCCCTACTTTATCCAAATTCACCCAAGACAGCAATGCATCATTAATAACCAGGGTTGCTGGGTGTGGTTGTGCAGGATGCTTTCTACTCAAATTGAGAGGTGAATGGGGGTTGAAGTGCAGCCCATACTCTGCTTACCACCTGGATGGAGTCTGAAAAAGGGCTCCTTTTAATTTGCATAGAAGGCTATAGGAACTAGCAGTGACCCTGAAAATAATAGTTAAGAACAAAGCGGGCTTGTGGTTAAAAAAATATGTTGGTGAAAAACTCTTAGAGATCCATTGCCACCAGCTCACTGTGGCCATTGATGCTTAAAAGTTTTCCCAGTGATTATTTTGTAAATTACAAAAGTAATACCCATTTTTATAAGTAAGTCCAAATCACAAAGAAACAGAGTAAAAAGTGACACCCACCCCCAAGCCCCTTAAATTCCACAAAGCTAATCACTATTAAAAGTTTGTTTGGCCTACTTCCAGATTTTTAAAATGTTTCTATAAACATAAACCTATTTTTTTAGAGTATATACACATGTGTTCAACATTCATAATTTATATAAATGAGATACTACTAAACATTAAAAAAAATTTTTATTGTTATGTTAATCACCATACATTACATCATTAGTTTTTGATGTAGTGTTCCATGATTCATTGTTTGTGCATAACACCCAGTGCTCCATGCTGAACGTGCCCTCTTTAATACCCATCTCCCGGCTAACCCATCCCCCCACCCCCCTCCCCTCTAGAACCCTCAGTTTGTTTTTCAGACTCCATCGTCTCTCATGGTTCGTCTCCCCCTCCGATTTCCCCCCCTTCATTCTTTCCCTCCTGCTCGCTTCTTCTTTTTTTTTTTTCTTAACATGTATTGCATTATTTGTTTCAGAGGTACAGATCTGTGATTCAACAGTCTTGCACAATTCACAGCGCTCACCATAGCACATACCTTCCCCAGTGTCTATCACCCAGCCACCCCATCCCTCCCACCCCACCCCCGACTCCAGCAACCCTCAGTTTGTTTCCTGAGATTAAGAATGCCTCATATCGGGTGCCTGGGTGGCTCAGTTGGTTAAGCGACTGCCTTCGGCTCAGGTCACGATCCCAGGGTCCTGGGATCGAGTCCCGCATCGGGCTCCCGGCTCAGCAGGAAGCCTGCTTCTCCCTCTCCCACTCCCCCTGCTTGTGTTCCTGCTCTCACTGTCAAATAAATAAATAAAATCTTAAAAAAAAAAAAAAAGAATTCCTCATATCAGTGAGGTCATATGATACATGTCTTTCTCTGATTGACTTATTTTGCTCAGCCTGACACCCTCCAGTTCCATCCGCGTTGTTGCAAATGGCAAGATCTCATTCCTTTTGATGGCTGCATAATATTCCATTGTGTGTGTGTGTATATATATATATACATATATATACATATATATACATATATATACACACACACACATCTTCTTTATCCATTCATCTGTCGATGGACATCTTGGCTCTTTCCACAGTTTGGCTATTGTGGACATTGCTGCTATAAACATCAGGGTGCATGTACCCCTTCGGATCCCTACATTTGTATCTTTGGGGTAAATACCCAGTAGTGCAATTGCTGGATCATATGGTAGCTCTATAATACTAAACATATTTTTATAGCACTTGTTTTCTTCACCAATATATCTTGTACGCTTTTCTATGTCAGCACATAAAGGCCTACCTCATTCTTTTTCCTGGTTGCATAGTATTCCATTGTATGGCTATAGCATAATTTATTTACTCAGTCTCCAATTGATGGACATTTGGATTGTTTCCCATGTTTTGTTATTAAAAACAATGCTGTAATATTCATCTTTGGGATATATATGTATATATTTCAGTATATGCACACTTGTTTCTATAGGATCTATTTCTAGAAAATACTCATCCATCTGCAGGTAGCCAAAAGCTTCTGGCTCTTTGCTTCTGAACTCTTGAACAGCACATAGAATAAGAGCTGTGTGAATAACAGCTATTCACAGTAGCTATTACTGTGTAGCAAACCACCCCCAAATTTAGTGGCTTAAAACAACAACCTTTTATTTAGCTCATGATTTTGTGGGTTGGCAATTTAAGCTGGACTAAATGGGTGATTCTTCTGGTCTGGGCTGGGCTTGGCTGTTATTGACTGGGTTGTCATCAGTCTGTCATCAGTCGGAGGGGAAGTGAAGAGGATGGTCTTGGGTGCAGTGAATGATATCTGCTTTACCTAATGTCTAATCCTTTATTTCAGCCTTATTCTCAGGCTGACAGGTCCCAAGACAGAATAGAAGAACACAAAGTCTTTTGAAGCATAGGCTTAGAATTGGCACATCATCACTTCTGCTAATGTTAATGGCCAAAACAAAGCCAGCTTAGATTGAAGGGCTGGGAAAGCAGATTCCACCTCTTGAGGGATACTGGGAAGTCATTAACTGAGACCATGAATGCAATTAATCAACCACTAGGGGAGATGTACATGTTTGGTTGTTAAAAAAAGTCTTAACCTTAAAACATTGTTCTGATTTCTGAGCCACCAGACATGAGTCATTTATTTTTATGATTAATAGATTAAAAAGGTGGTGGGTGGTTGTGTCTGACTTTGAAAAGTGGACATAGAAGCAATTGGTGGGGCCAATTCCTACTTGGACTCTTTATATTATTTGAGATGCAGCTTTGGCTGCCATAATAAAGAGACCTAAAAATGATACAAATGTTTATTTCTTTATGTAGTAAATGTCTGGGAATTCTGTCCAGGATGGATGTGGTTGATTCCCAATCAGTAGAGTCTTAGGCAGGCACCTTCTTCTTCTTCTTCTTCTTCTTCGTCGTCGTCTCCGTCTCCGTCTCCTTCTCCGTCTCCTCCTCCGTCTCCTCCTCCGTCTCCTCCTCCTTCTCCTCCTCCTTCTCCTCCTCCTCCTCCTCCTCCTCGTCCTCGTCCTCGTCCTCCTCCTCCCCCTCCCCCTCCTCCTCCTCCTCCTTCCTTTTGTTAGCTTTGCCATCCTCAAATTCATGGTTATCATTACATTGCCTAAAATGGCTGCTTCAGTTCCTGCCATTACATCTACATTCCAGTGGTAAGGAGGAAAGAGGAGGTAGGGGCATGCCTCTTCCCTTTAAATGCACTACTCAAAAGTTGCACATATCACTTCTGCTCACATCTCATTGGCTCAGACTCATTCTCATGGCCACAGCTAGCTGTAAGGGAAGGATAGTCTTTAGTTTGGGTGGCTATGTGCCCCATTAAAATGCAAGGGCTCTTTTACTAAAGGAAGAGGGAAGAATGGATATTGAGGGACAAGGTCTTTGTTCCCTTTTGCATTTTTCCCAGGCAGACCAGAGCTTTATGAAGAAGTATCAGTTGATGATTAAAGACCACATCTGTAGCATGGGAATTAGAGGCACTTCATAGTTTACAAATTAAAGAGTGGCAGAGAGTATAAGGGTCCAGTCTTTGGAGGCCAACAGACTGGGGCTTTGTATTAGAGCTCTCCAGAAAAATAGAACCAATAAGAACCAACCTCTCTCTTTCTCTCTCTCATTCTCTCCCCCCACTTCTCTCCCCCTCTCTTACTGTTTCAAGTCTCCTGAGTTATACCAGCCCTCCCAGGCTACCTTCCTGTGAACATCTGGAGGTAGAGAGTATATAGATTTGTTATTTCTGACCCTGTCCAGGAATCCATCAAGATATCAGAATAAGAGTTTCATCCCGCACTCCTGAGGATCAGCTATCGAGTTTTTATGTAAGAAGCTCCTGCTAAAGAGGTTCAGAAGCAGCAGGATAATCCCTTATCTGATGGGCAGTAGAAAGTTATAAGCAGGGGTTTATTTGGAAAAAAATCAAGACCCAATCAACATTCTCACTCAGGGGCTTTCCTTCCTTGGCTTATTTTAAACATCACAAGAGAAAGTCAGGGCTGGCTTTTCAGTTTCATCACAGCATCCAGAGACTAAAGAATTCTGAGCAGTGAGGTCCCACAGGGCAGCTTCCAAACCTGTAAAACAGAGGCAATCTCTCCTCAGCTCCAAAGGGATGGCATTTGCAGAAGTGTCTTGGCTGAATCTCTTTCTTTCATCTCTGTCAAAGCTAAAGCCACACTGGGCAGGTTTCATGTGTCACAAGTTTTATTTTTTTGGCAGCAGAACTTGCTACTTCCCTGTTAAAGGAAATAACTCCCCCCGCCCCCCACCATGGCTTATCTCTGGAATTTTCTTAAGAGGCACCATGGTTCTTCCAAGGGGCTGAGGGCACCCTTTCATGTTTCTTGAAGGTTCTCAAAGGACCGGAAATGTTAGAGCAAGTGTCAGAGGTAGCTTGCAACCCCCAGAATGTGTTTGTTGTGACTGTATACTTTTCTCAGGTCAAAAGAACCAACATTTGCATAACAGTTAACACTGTGCCAGGAACTGTGCTCTTTAAATTTTCCAGACAGGGGCGCCTGGGTGGCTCAGTCGTTAAGCGTCTGCCTTTGGCTCAGGTCATGATCTCAGGGTCCTGGGATCGAGCCCCGCATCGGGCTCCCTGCTCAGCGGGAAGCCTGCTTCTCCCTCTCCCACTCCCCCTGCTTGTGTTCCCTCTCTCGCTGTATCTCTCTCTGTCAAATAAATAAAATCTTTAAAAAAAATAAAAATAAAAAAAAATAATTTTTCCAGACAACCTTATAAAACACAGATATTATTCTCCCCATCTTACAGGTGAGAAAACTGAGGCTCATATGACTTGTGAAGGCAGAGCTAGGTGTTCAAACCCAAGTTGGCTTGATTCAAAAACTCGTTCTTTTTATTTTCACTGTATTATTCCAAAGAAGGGAAAAATTTGGTTGGAAAGTCTGTGTGTGTGTGTGTGTGTGCACATGTGCACATATGTGAATCCTTGATCTCTGGGAGGTCTTGATTTTCAGCTCTGTGTATATCTCTAGGGTTGAAGAGGGCACAGGTATTCATTGCTTTCTGTGCAACATTGCATTTCTAAATCTTGTATTGTTGTATTGGTCAGTATCAGTGGTTGCATCAGTTAAGGTCCTATTAGAAAAATAGAAACTACTCTGAGTATTTAAGAGAGAATTAAGTGCAGGAATTGGTTAAACAGGTGATGGCGAGGGAGCCAGAGTAGCCATTCAGAAAAGCTGCTGCCATCCTTAGGTTGGAGGGACAGAGTGAGTGTTTATAGAGTCCAGCTGTTGAGATCCCATGGCGGCAGCTGGAGCCAGGAGAGGCCTGCCTAGCCAGCGCTGAAGCCGTAGAGGAGATGAAATTCCATCTAGGGAGCCCCTTGAGGCAGGGAGGAAGGGAGAAATACCCTGGCTTTTCCCTTCCTTCCATCCTCTGATCTCTACCTGGGGTTCTCACTGGCTGAACCAACCTGAAGCCGGTTAGCAAGGGAGTCTGGGAAATGTAGTCCACGTGACATGGAGCCGAGTTGGGGAAGGATGACTCTGAGGGCAAATGGGTCCGAGGCTGGCACAGATGCCAAGAGAATGTTCACACATCAAACTCACTTTCCCACCACCTTGCCTCACAACATCATCCGGCTGCATGTTCATTTCTGGCTTTCCCTGCAGAGCCAGCCACTCGTTGGTGCATGAGCAGTGGGCTGTGTCCATTCATTAAAGCTGCCCTGGGCTTTCTCACCAAGTCACTCCCTTGCTTCTCTCTCCAGCAGGGTTAAACTCACAAATTCAACTGTAATTTCGGTGTGAATTTATGTGATTTCAAAATTGGATTCTGGCCTCCGGGTAATAACTTTAGATGCCAATAATAACTGGCCTGAGCCTTCCTATCAAATGCCACTTCAGTCCTTCCTGTCCCTGACGGGAGCTCTTTAGAGGAAATCTGAAGGTGTGGGAGGAGATTGTGCAGGGGAAGGGCCCTTTTTCTGGGAGTAGTAAATTATTCAGGTGCTCTAATGGCTTTGGAGAATGCCAGGCCTGTCTCTTCCTTAGAGCACACTGCTGGAGTGTTAATAATGGCTGGGAGAAACGAACTGCTCCGTGCAGATGTCGGGAGAGACATCTGGTGTTGCCACGGGCTGTTCTAAGAGATGGGCTGGACAGAAAGGGGGCAGCTGGAAATGAATGACAGTATTAGGGAGGGAGGAAGAGGAGGGACAGGAGGAGAAGGTGGCAGCGACTTCTCTGCCCTGCTAAGAGCAGAATGCATCCCAGCCAGCCTGCGAGTTTTGGATTCCTCCTGCACGGGGTTCTCTAGTTCAGCAGTCAGTGCTGGATGCAGTGGGATCTGGTTTTCTGCGATGGAACTTCTTTATGGGCTCATAAAGATGGTTCCACTCTGGTGAAGATCCCACAAAATCAAGCAATTAGATAAAGAATCACATCGAGCAGAGTAACCCTGTGGTTTCCAGAGGCTGACTGATGAAAGCTCTTTGTGGGACAGGCCTTGTTCACAAGTGTTGGAGGGATCTGACCCAGCTCTTGTCAAGGGTCACCATGAAAACAAAACAAGCATCATGGGACCCGGCGTTGAACTTGGGTGTTGGCATTACATGGCTGTGGGGCTGCCATTTTTTCCCTAAGGGACCTTGCTCAGCCTGTTCGCACCTCCAAACCTCAGTTTCCTCTTCTGTAAAATGGGAATAAAAACAGCCCCTGCTTCATGATTACTGGCTTCAGTGGCATGGGGTGCTTACAAGGTGCCTAGCACAGGGCCCGGCGCACAACAAACTAGCCATCCAGACAACCATTATTATTATTGTTATTAGTGAAAGAAACCCACGGATAAATTTTTCTGTCCAGATGATCAAGTCTAGTATTGGGTTTTTCCTAAAATTCAGAAGCAAGAACCAGAAATTGGAAGGACAAGTGTAGCTGTGAGGGCGAGAGGAAAGGATATTTGTGACTTGATCTGCTTTTGGTTATCTAAGATCTCACTCTTGCCTTTAATGCAGAGATAACAAAATAAATGGAGTCTGCAACAACAAAATCAATACCACGGAGGGGTTTCTATCAGGAAAAACACCTTTATTCCTTCCTGTTTGGACTTATCTCCTGTTAAAATCTATAAAGGTCTGGACATAGCCAGTGGTTTTCACGTATTTTGCAGAACAGGCTGGAAGCAGGGAAGAGACAAGATGCAGGATTTAACAGCCTTTCAACAAATAATGATTGAGTGACACTCTGTGTCAGGGGAGTGTTCAGATTGAAGAGATGGTGGAGGGACAGAGCATATTCATGGTATCTTTGTCGCCGACAGTCTGCTCAGGGAAGCTGACCGGAAAACAAAGGACCGCAGGTCTATGTGACAGATGAGATCGGTCCCTGCAGCCCATGGTCAGCGGTCCTCATTCTGGGGTCCTGGAGCTCTTACAGTCTACGACAGCTTCTTTTCCTACTCTGCGACTCCACTCTGGGGCTGCAAGCCCCTCTGCTTCCTTTTTTCTCTTTTTGCAAACATCCGAATGCCAACTTCATTTCCGCAGAGAAGGCTGGCTCTCCTGCGGACCAGTGTGACAGGTCCGTCTCTCTCTGTGTCTCTTAGTGGGAAGCCACATTAAGTTGAGAATGTCCCTTAGTGAGCCCGGCACTCCTTCCCTTATCAAATGCTTAATGAGGTCCTGCTGTGCCGGGTGCTTGGGACCAAAACAGACATGTTCGTGCCCTCATGAAGCCCCCAGTCCAATGAGGGGGGAGAGATGGACAGAACCCATGTCATGAACACATATGTGATGCCGAGCATGCCAAGTGTCGGGAAGGAAGCCAAGTGTCTGATTGACACTGACAGTGGGCAGCCAGCTTTGGAGTGGGCTGTCAGGGAGACCTGGGATGGGACATCTTAGCCAAGAGGTGCAGGACAGGGCAAACCAGATACTGGAAGAGCAGGGGGAAGGATGCTCCAGGTGGAGGGCACAGAAGGTGCAGACCTGAGGCAGCAAATCAAGGAATGGGGAAAAAGTGCTTCTGGACTGCAGGGATGTGAATGAGGGGGTGAGCAGTGTCAAGCGAGGCTGGAGAGGTGGACTTTAGTTCCGGAAAGATCACTGTGGCCTCAGGGTGGAAAATAATCCTCCTGCAGAGTTTTAGGCCATTGGGAAAAAATGCTCTTCTGCTACTAACAGCAGCGACAGTGGTGGCTCATTGATTTTCTCCCTGGATATTCCTAGAGCATTTACCCTGACCCAGCCACCCTAGAAAGTAGGCACATTGTTTATTTATTTTTTAAATTTAACCCCTTTATTGAGGTGTGATTGGCATGCAAAAAGCTGTGGGTATTCAATCTGTACGACCTGATGTTAAAACTTCGATAGACGTTCCATATTGCTTTCCCAAAACATTGTTCTAATTTAGACTTCCACCAGCAACATATGAGCATGTCCATTTCTAATGACCATCATTAATTCCTGCTAATCTGATGAAAAAAATTCATATTTACTTGGCTATTAGGGAGGCTGAGTCTTGATTCCTAAGTTTGTGTTCCTTTCCCCACTTTCTATTGCCTTGTTGTTGTTTTTTTTCTTGTTGGTTTTCAGTTCTTTATATATTATGGATAATAACCCATTTTGTAACCTATACATTGCAGATTTCTTCTTCTTTTTCAGATATTTTCTTATGATTTGGTGTTTGTCTTTTACTTTGTTTTTTAGTGTCTAAGCTGGGTAGAAAAAAAAAAACCCTTGTGCTTAAGTCTAAAGATGTTTTTCTTTATGACTCCTGGGTTGGTGCCCTGTTTTGACTAGCAAAATACTCAGAAGAGCCCTCAGTTGAACCCCATTTGGCTACTATCACTAACAAACACCATATTGCCAGGGCAAATGAGAGGAATGGGGTGCTTTGGGTGAGGAAGCTAGGAGGTGGCGTCTGGTTGGAAATGAAAGTGAAGAGAAGGTTTTATTTATAAAGGCAAAACTTACAAAGAGGACACTAAAGACTTCCTGGTGCGGCATCGTGGGTCAGAAGGCGAATCTGGGAAGGGCCACCAGAGCAACCTGTCTCCAGTAGGACAGGAAGGATGCCCTGGCTGGTAGGGGAAGGATGGCAGGTTCCAGTGGAGACCTGGGCTTGGCTCTGGGCATCTGAGGGATGGAACAGGTAGCTCTGAGGCACTGAGGTTAAGTCAAGTTGTAGCCGAACCAGAGTGAGTTCGCCCCTTGATGCGTCACAGATACACCTGGTGGAGTTGTCCCGCAAAGCAAACTTTATTTGCAGCAGATAAGGAGAGCATGGGAAAATAGCTTCCAAAGCTATGACTCCCCACCAGAGGGTGAATGGGTACCTTTTGTTTAGGGTTAGGATGAATATTTAGGTAGGGAAACCTTGTCGTCATACGTAGAGGTGGGTATAATGTTGTGCATATGACTTAGGGAAACATGCCCATACATACATTGTATGTTATGTAAATGAGGCTGAGGCTCCTCCTAGGGTGGAAGTTTTAGTATTATAAGGAGGTAAAGGTGATTGCTGGTCATTCCAGGGGTCACTCCGTGGTCTATCTGTGTAGGTGCGAGTCAGGGGTTAGCTCAGCCAGTCTGGGTGGTTTGGGTGGTGGTCTACCTGAGGGGTGGTTTCAGGTTTCATTTGCCTGGGTTAAAAGGTAAGCTGGAAAGAAGAGCTTAGGGAAAATGTAAGACAAAGGTTAGTGAGTACAAGCAGGTCAGGTCTTGGGGTCTCGCTGGTTAAGAAGTCAGTCAGCCTGTGTTCCATTTTCACTCTGCTTCTGACTAGCACTCTCGTGCCTCTGGGAGCTCCAGTGGGGGTGATTATTGGGCTTAGTAAGCCCTGGTCACTGTTTTCCCACTGCTGGGAGGAAAGGAAGGTGACAGGAGTTCCTACTTCCTGCTTCTCTCGGTTTTGCTGCATGTACTGGAAAACCCAAACTAGTAGCTTATACTGGAAAGAGTTGTGCTAGTTACTTGTACTGTTCACTAAATATTCTTGGCTCTCTGCCTTTAAGACCCATGGTAGAATCACTCTTCCCCACACACTTGGCAGTTGGGCATGGCCATGTCTTTCTATGGCCAATGAAATCTAACTAGAAGGGATATGTGTGAATGCTCTAAGAGCCATGTTCTCTCCTCCCCTCTCACGGGGTGACTAGCAATGCTTCAGATGGTGGCTGCCACATCACCCTGGATCCTGGAGTAGGTTAAACCTTGATGCATAGGCAGCACGGATGAGAAATAAACCTAGTTGTTTTAAGCCACTGAAATTTGGGGGAATCTTTATCATAACCCAACGTATCCTGTTTGATACAAGAGGTTTATTCTCCCTCTCACAAAGAACAACAACAAAAGAGCTAAGTCAGCAACACAAATTTGGTGACCCAAACTTCTTCTAGTAGTTCTCTTCTCTAATAATGGTCATAGCATGTGGCTTTGGGGCTCAAATTTGCCTCATCATCTAAGATGACATTTGAGCTCCAGCATCTTGTTAGCATACCAGGGAGGGAGGAGGAAAGGCATGGAGTGGGAAAAGGGTCTGCCTCTCTCTTTAGGAGATTTTCAGGAAGTCCTTCCCACAACTTTGGTTTCCATTGGCCATTCCTAGCTGCAAGGGAGGCTGGGAAACATGTTATTTTATCCAGACACACTGACTTCTGGAAGAAAATCAGAGTTCTACAACCAAGGAAAAAGGGAGAAAAGATACTGGATAGGCAATCCCTTTAGAAATTCTTTTATCTCCTTAGCTAAGGTGCACACAGCCTATAACAAGCTATCTATTTATTATCCTCTAATCCAACGAGAAATATCCTCCCCTCTATTCTGAATCTTCTTGTTTCTGCTTTCTATCCTGTGATCTTGGACTCGGTTTTCTTTGCTGTACTTCTCCAGACTGACCCTTCTGTTTGTGATGATCTGCTTGGCTCTGTAGGGTGGCTTCCAAGTCTGGAGACACAGATATTATTGATATTCTATTATGATGGATGATAACGTTATAGACAGACAATTAGAATGTTACAAAGATTCTACCTTCATTTATGAACATTCTAAGTTTTTCCTCCTAGAAAAAAGTATTTTACTTTAAAAAGTATATTATTAAGTGTGACCTGCAGGTCCCCAGCCTCACAGATCTGTGATGACAATGAGGTCACAGCTTATCTGCATATGTTATTATTGCATGAGTCACTACCTGATTAATTGCCAGAAATCAGTGTAGTTTGAAGGATCCTCTAGCCTTGTCTGGTGTTTCCCAGAGCAGATCTAACACCTATCCACCAGATCTTCCTAACCTTTGAGCTGGTTGCTGACCATCATGGAATGGCCATTCTCTGGGACATAGTTGTCTATGCCAGGAATTGCTGTGGCTTATCTTGAATTGATCTCTTTTACACTGAGGGGTTTTCACAGATGTCTGTGATCTTTGACTACCTGCTCGTACTTAGGGAGAGAGACAGTTTGGGATCTGAATTGTGGTCGACTGGCAGATTTTGTTTGGGGTATTTGAATGGGGAGCGGGCTGTCCCCAAATGCAGAGCATGAAATATTTTCTCAGAGGGCCACTATTTTCTCCAGAGAATAAACCTACAATCTCCTGTCCCTGATCTGTGAGTCTAGGTGGGGGAGTGGGTGTGGTGAGGGGAATCAGACATCCAATGAATCCCTCTTTTTCTAGGCTTAATGTCTTGCTTTTCATAGTTCCAAGCCTTTCTGGGGTTTTGTGGGTGCCAGCCTGTGATTAATTCCTTAGTTCACTCCCGCTATGACTACTGTAAACTGGCATCTTCTGACTACTTACCAGTTTCTTCTCCAGAAACCTCCATTTATTTCTAATCCTCACCACAGCCCCCCACCCCCAGCACTGGGAGGCATGTCAGAGAATTGCAGGCATGTTTCAAAGATGGTCCAGTACGTAAGCCAGCTTCCCCTCCATTCCCAGCACAGCGCCTTGAAAGTAGGGAATGCTCACTAAACGTTTGTTAAATGAAAATTTACAAGTGGAGAAGCTGAGTCATAGAGAGATGATGTGTCTATTCCGGGGCCTCCAGCCAGTCTTTTTGTATTTTGTCTCATTCTCTACCATTCCTTCTACACAATGTTTTTGTCCTTGTGCAATGTGAAGCACAGATACAATTTTTTAAAAAAGATTTCATTTATTTGACAGAGAGATAGCACACAAATAGGCAGAGCGGCAGGCAGAGGGAGAGGGAGAAGCAGACTCCCCGCTGAGCAGGGAGCCCAGTGCGGAACTTGATCCCAGGATCCTGGGATCATGACCTGAGCTGAAGACAGATGCTTAACCGACTGAGCCACCCAGGCGCCCCAAATCACAGATACAGTTTTGAAATATGAAGGAAACAATGAAACAACCTCTCTGAATTGGCTCTATTTGACTCAGATGACAAGTTGCAAACTCAGGTATCTACAGAGGCCTGGCAGGTAACCTAAGCAAGTAAAGTGATCTAGGTATAAGAAGATAAATGACAATTGAAACTTGGTCATGGGATTGGCAGACCATAGGGAGTGGTGGGGAGTTTGGTAAACAGGAGAGCCCATGCCCTGTTACTTAGCTCCCAGCTGGGGTTGCCAGGAGGCTGTATGGACCCACAGGACTGTTACATCCTCAGATTTTTCAAGAGAAACTGGGAATCTGGACTGCATAGTAAAATCTCTTGATTTGTAAATATTGATAACAACGTCCAGTTGAAATCACTGTGCAGGGTGTATATATTAGGAGCTAAAGAAAACACACATGGCAGCCAAATTTAACCACCCAGACTGCTGGTTTGTAAGCTCTGAGTTTTGACTTTGTGATGAGAAATTTAATATATGATGATTGCCAGTTGCAAGATGGAAGCCTGCATTAATTTTGGTCAATTGTCAGGTTCTTCTTTGTTTTTGTTTTGTTTTGTTTTGTTTTACTACCATTTGAAATCAGTCAGGGCAAAGATGAGAAAACAAAATGGTCCTTTGAGCACGAGCACAGATAATGCAATCAGAGGAAAGCACATCTACCATTACTGAATGCTGGTTTTTGTCCTGGGCCTTTCAAAGGCACTTCAGGACTGCGAGAAGGCAGGCGGGGAGAGATGAGGAAGAGAATCGATCACTCAGTGTTGCTGAAAATAAACATCTTTACAACAGAGGCTGTAAAAGCAAATAAGGTAATAAAACACAAAGCTCAAAGGTCAGGTTTTTTGGGGATAAGGTTATGTTCTGTGACTGTTACATCCTGGAGAAAGTCAGATCTTAACCTGTGGGTACCATGCAATTTGTAAGAGAGGATATTATGCCTTTCTGAAACATGAGGAGGGAACATTTTCCTTTAAATATTTTAGTTTTCGAGGCACCTGGATGGCTCAGATGGTTAAGTGTCTGCCTTCAGCTCAGGTCATGATCCCAGGGTCCTGAGATCGAGCCCCACATCGGGCTCCTGGCTCAGTGAGGAGCCTGCTTCTCCCTCTCCCTCTGCCTCTCTCCCTGCTCATGCTTTCTCTCTCTCTCTCTCTGTATCTCTGTGTCTCAAATGCATAAATAAAATAAATTAAAAAAAAATATTTTAGTTTTCTTCCCAAACTCTGAAGAGCACTTAGAAGGCAGGGGGTTGTCTCATCTAATTGTACACACCATCATCCTTCTTATTTATTTATTTATTTTTGCTATTCAGGTCATAAATGTTGTAGCAGAGTTGCAAAATACAGTTAAGCATAAAAAGAAGATATAAACCATCCGTAATACCTCCAAGGAGACAACTGTTTTTTAAAAAACAGTTTGAAATATATCCTTCAGGATTTCTTCTGTGCACATTAGGGGCCATTGTGAGTTTTGGGAAGCTTTGGATGGTATCTGAATTTGATGCCAGAATTCAGCCTTGGATCAGCCATCCCTTTTCTCCCAAGGTCCTTGATGGAGATAAGGACCTTGATGGAGATAAGGGGAAAAGGAATGAGGTGCCATTTTATTATCAGCTTGGCTTGGGCTGATTGGATTGGCTCTTTGGTAAGATCCGCTGGACCCACAGCTTATTACCAGGCTTATGAAGGAAGGGATCTTCCTCCTTTCCCAAACCCAGTATGGCTCCTGGACTCTTAAACCTCTCTGACCATGTGGGACCAGTGGCAGGACAGATGAGGATCCATGGTTGGAAGAGGAAGACATGAGAACACACCTCTTCTGACAACTCCCCTACCCACGGGTAAACATGGGGTAATCAAAGTTCTGGAATCGAAACCAACTAGATCAGTATTCCTCTTGGTTCTTCACCTCCCATGGGTCATAATGCCCTGTCTGCTCCACTTTTGAAGTGATTTTGGAACCTTTTTCCCTGCTGCTCTTATTTACCCTTCAGCCAAAGACTCACCCGTGCACTGGGATAAGTTTGCATTTCTCACCTTGGCCTGCCACATGCTGTGTGATAGGCCTTTTCCCACCAATCTGACCTCAACCCATTCCCCTCTCCTCTTCACTAGCTCTGCTCCAGCCACATGGCCTGTCTGTTCTCTCATCAAGTCCCCCCTGCCCCCTTTTTTTGACTCTTTCCTCTGCCTGGGATGTTCTACCTCCAGATCTTTGCATGGCTGGCCTCTTCTGACCCTTCAGGTCTCTGTTAAAGCCAGAGATGCCCCCTCACCCTCCGCTCCCCATCATCCCATCATTTACTTTTATTTTTTCAAAGCGCTTACTGCCAACTGAAAAAAAATGTGCTTATTTATTGTTCATTTGCTAATCATCTGTCTCCCCACCAGAATGTAAGCCCCAGGAGAGCAGGGTTCTCTGCTGTATCTTGTTCTCTCTTGTTCTCTGCTGTATCCCCAGCATCTAGAATAGTACCTTGCACGGTACTCAACAGTTAGAAGATGCCCAGTTAATAGTCACTGGTTGAAGGCCAGGAGTCCTGCAATGGCCTCCCAACTGGTATCTCATCCACCTCGCATGCTGTTACAGGAGAATTCCTCTTGAGGCTGAGGGCATTTCCTCAGCTGGTCAACAAGCTTGTTAGCAGCTTGTCCCCTCTTTGCAGGGCTGCTGCCTTGTTCAGACATTGTAAATGGCTCTTCTTCACCTTCTGTGGCTCATTCCTCCCCACACTCCCCGACTCATGATTGTTGGGTCTTGAGCATTTGTCAGAATTTGGTGATAGGACCCAGGGAGTGCCTGAATCCTGCTTGGCCCAGCCACTCCATTTCCTAGTTGTGGTTTTACACACATGAGGGACAGTGACAAATAGGAAATCAAAGTTCCATTTTGTTATCAGCTAGCAAATGCCCCGTCCCCAAGATGCGGGTCTTTGAGGCAAATGACTTCATCTCAAGGTCCAAGTAGGACCTCTTCTTTCTTCCAAATGACAGTCTTCACACCAGCTGACAACCAAGCTGAGATGATCATGCCACAGCAGCAAGAGAAAGGAAGAGATAAGTGGGCGAGAGAGAGAGAGAAAGAGAGAGAGTGAGAGAGCGCGCGAGAGAGCACCATACCACAAGAGAGTGACCTAGGAAAGCCTGGGCTCTGATGAGTCCCCAGGTCAGTGGCCTCTCCCATGAGGGGTTGGGAGAAGTGTCCACTTTCCTACACTAAGTATCTCCAGGACAAGCCACTCTCACTCCTGGATCCTCTCCTTTTACTCATTCTTTTTTGCTTGAAATAGTCTCACCTTCCACAGAACTCTCCTAGATAATTACTTTAGATTTTTAAGACACACTACTTGGTCTTTCTCAGTGTCCATCACCTCATTTGTAAAATGGGAGGTAATGCTGACCCATATGGCTTTTGTTAAAGGTGTGGCGTGTGGATTGCATAAGGAAAATATCCAAAGTACCTAGCACCATCCAGGAAATTCGGAAGTCACTCGATCCATGCCATTCCCTTCCATCTGAGCAATTTGTTGAAAGTTTTAGATGCAGGTTGGGAATTGCAATCCATAGTGGAGTTGTCACATAAAATACAGGACTCCCTGTTGCACTTGAATTTCAGATAAGCAATGAGGAATTTTTTAGTTTGGTGTAACTATGTCCCAAATATTGCATGGGTTATAGTTATAGTTATACAAGAAAAACTACTCATTGTTTATCTGAAATTCCAATTTAGTAGGACATCTTTTGTTTTTACTTACTAAATTTAGCAACCCTAACCCATAGACAAGGATTGGGGCTGTGAGTTCTCATTGGTGTTTCTTCTGGTGGACATCCTAAACAAAATCATGTGGCTTGCCCAACACGCTTCCATTTTGGGGAACTCCATTTGCAACTCAATTTTGGGATTTCTTTTTCTTATAAAGGGGTAACCATTTTGGAAGGGAAACATGGAGTTTGTTCATTCCAGAGTAAATAAATTCATTCTTACTTTAAAAATCGAGGCTATTGCCTATCTGGCATACTGTAGGCCAATCTCCAAAGTTGATCGAGAAAGGGGCAAGTGCTGTAGCTAACAGGAAAATCGATTTTGCGTGAAAGGAACAAACAGAGATCACAAACCAAGTTCTGATTCCTACTGCTAATCACCGATTGGACTTTGCTGTTTGGCCCTGTCTTTGATACTTATTTTCTTGTTTCATTTCTGCATCATCTTGGGAGGCAGGTGATGGTATCCCCATTTTATGGTGTTGTAGAGGTTAGGAAACTGGCCCAAAGTCATCCAGTGACTGCCCACATCCATGACGGATTTGCTCTGTGCAGGCAAAGCGCAGAACGTACTGTGAGATACATACTATTCTCATGCCCTTTTTCCAAATGTGCAAGTAGAGGCTCAGAGAGACCACATATTAGTAAGCATCACATGAAGATGGGATCCTCTGTGAGTCTGACCCTGATGCTCAGGGTCTTAGTTGCTAGCCTGTGAGGACTTCTGATTCCAAGAACAGTGTTCCTTCCCTCCGCATACAGAGAAGACAACCGAATGGAATGCCCTGGGCTCAGGTAAACCTCCAGCAGAAGAGATTTGCAGCTCTAGATAACTCGAGGCTCTTTTTCCTTTTTAAATGGCAGATTAATTTCTTCCTTTTAAATAAATATATGATCTCTTTTTGCTCCCTCCCCATCCAATCTCTCTCAATCTCTGGCTTTATCTCATTCAGTATCCAGATTATTACAGCGCTTGCCTTTGGGGAGAAGGGTGGGGACTGGGTCAGAGGATTTTAGGAATATGCCCGGCACATAGGAACAGTTCGATAAATATTTATTGAATGAATATCACCCCTGTTGAGGCTTTTCACATTACCATTTACCTAAATGAATAAATCTTTACTGAGATATTAATATGATGATTTATTTTCTAGGCATCATAGATTGGCATGGGAGGAGGGAGTTTTCATCAAACTTCTCTTCTATCCATACAGCCGTCCACCACACTTGGACCCTTGTGGGGGGTTGCATAGGAGCTTCCAAAAGACACGTTGAAGAACTTACCCCTTGTAGCTGTGAACGTACTTATTTGGAAATAGGATCTTTGCAGGTATCATTAGAGTATTGAGATAAGATCATTCTGAATTTGGGGTGGGCCTTATGTCCAATGACTGGTGTTCTCTCAAAAGACTGAGAGATTCAAATCATGCACACAGGGGCACACAAGGGGACGGCCATGTGAAGACAGAGGCAGAGAATGGAGTGATATGTCTACAAGCCAAGAGATGCCAAGGATTGCCAACAGCCAACAGAAGCTAGCAGAGAAGCATGGGAGGGATTCCTCAGAGCTTTTAGAAGGAAGCAGCCTTGTCAGCACCTTGAGACGCTTCTCTTCTTTTAAGCTATTGAGTTTGTGTTTATTTGTACAGCAGCCTAGGGAACAAAATGCAACCTCTGAATCAGAAACTCCTGTTAGAAACTCCAAAGGGAAATCCAAATTTCCCTTCAGCCTTTTATCACCCCCTGCAGTGTGGCTTCTGCCTCTATCCCTCTAGCAATCGCATTTTCCAAATTCACCCTGATCTTCCAATAGTCGGACATTTTCCCTGTGATCTTGGGATGAACCTCATGTCACATTCAGCATGGTTGCATGGTTGGTCTCCCTCCTCCTCTGCTCGCCTTTGACTTTCATTTTACTAAATTTCTCTTGGTTGTCTTCGTGCCTTTCCCATCTCTGTATCATCCTGTACTTACTTCTTAGAACTTGAGATTCCCCAAAATGCCGTCCTTGTCTCTTTGAAATTCTCACTCTTTACACCCCCTTTGGGCACTCTTATCCCTCCTCATGTTCCAAGCACCTCTTTGCACTGATGATTCCTTAATCCCCGTTCCCAGGCCTCTCGCCCAAGCTTCTGCATCTTATGACCAGCCCCTTGCTACACATCTCCACCCGGATGGCCCCAGGTACCTCAACTTAGTCTGGCCCCTCCCTGACCTCATCATTTCCCTCCCACCCTGCTCCTCTCCTCTCCACTGTCACTGGTAATTCAGTCCCCCAAGCTATAAAATCAGCTGTGAAGCTTTCTTCTTTTTTAATTGATTCCCAAGTCCAATTTGGTCACCATGGTGACAGAGAGGGCAGGAGGCAGACTTGAGGACACAGATGGGAAGGTTAGCTTTGAACAGAAGGAGAGGCAGTTGTACTCTTTAGGTGTAAGAAAAGGGCATAATGGTGGATAGCGATTGGGACCAGGTACAGGGTGAGGAGCCGAAAAAGGTCAAGCTTGATGGCCTAAAATTTCTCAGCAAGGAGAGGTGATAGTTGCCTTTATATACCCAAAGGAGAACCATAGGGGAGAGAGGGAATGAAATTTGTGGGGCATCTGTGAGCAGAATCAGGGTTGAGGGAGCTATGGGAAGGGAGGCTGTGGTTGAACCTAACGAAGATGTGGTCTGAAGATCCCCTAAACAGACCTCTCAGCCTTGAAATTTAGTGAGTTCGCTGTCATGGGAGGTATTTCAGCAGAGCGTGGGAGGATGCTCGCCAAAAGCGTAGTGGGTTGATGTCTGTTTGGGGCTAGGGAGTGACAGAGAGGACAAGGTGTCGTGGTTTAGTGGAATGAGTCCTAACGCCATTTCCAACCCTGAGGATCAGCTGACCAGTGGCTGGAGGGTACAAGACAAAGAGACAATAGTGAACAACAGCAAAGAGGCGATGTGGTGTTAGAAGCAGAAAGGATCAAGATGCAAGAGCCCATCTTCACATTTCCTAGTTTGACAGTGTCCACCCAGACACTCACTTTGGGGCCCACATTCCTGCAATTACGATGGCACCTCATCTGGTCTGCAGAAAGTACCGTATGCTGTTAACAAGAAATGAGCTTCCTCTCCCTCCACTCCCCTAGTTTTGGGATTAAGAACAAAGCAGGAGGGAGTCAGGGAACTCCTCTTGGGATAAAGGCTGGATGGCTTCAGCAAGCATGGTCACCACCTGAATACCAACTAAGCTGCGTGTACGTCTGGAAAAGTTTGGAGGACACAAGTTGCCATTGGATGCAGACGAGTTGGCTCAATTTCAGCATTTCTTGGGTTTGTTTCCCTTCTCTTTTTATAGACAGAAGCCATGCCAAGACTTGCCAAGGTTCCAGAATATTCCAGGACCCATCCCCCACATTCCCACTCCCCACATCTTTGAGCAAACAATGAGAGAAACGGCTTCCCCTTCCCACCCTCTTTCAAGGTCAAAGAACACAGCCAGACTTTTACGATTTGCGCCAAGTTCTCTGTGAGTTAACTCTGGGTTGGGTCTGGTCTTAGGAGCTGGGCTGAGAGAAGCACCTCGAAAGATTTGCTCATGAGCTCAGAAATTATTATAGCCTTCACAAAGCATTTTTTGCCTTGATGGCCTAATTTGATCACCACCAGAGAGATGACAGCAGATATATTGTCCGTTTCATAAGGAAGACTTTGGAGCGCAGAGAGATTAAGCGTCTTGACCAAGATCACAGAGCTTGCAGCCTTCACACTGTTTCCCTCGTGCTTGACCCTATTAAACAGATGACTGTAACTGTCCAGCAAACAGGCCTGATCGAAAAGCACGGGGAGTAGCTGGGCACTGCTCATGGGGGCCTTTGCCAAACTTTCTGCGAGGAGTCTGAAAAAAAACATTCTGGCAAACTAGTGTGGCACATTATCATGCCCCGGAGATTTTTTTTTTTTTAAAGATTTTATTTATTTATTTGAGACAGAGAGAATGAGAGACAGAGAGCATGAGAGGGAGGAGGGTCAGAGGGAGAAGCAGACTCCCCGCCGAGCAGGGAGCCCGATGCGGGACTCGATCCCGGGACTCCAGGATCATGACCTGAGCCGAAGGCAGTCGCTTAACCAACTGAGCCACCCAGGCGCCCATGCCCCGGAGATTTTAACGTGCTTCTTAGCACATCCGAGGACCTGGTGAGTCCTAAGGTACCACTCCCTTTCCCACCTACTCTTACAGTCTTGTACTCTGACTCCGCACTTGGCCGTGTTGACCCACTTCAGCCAATAGAACAAGGCAGGAGCAACAATGAGCCTGTGCCTCTAGGGACCTGTATGTTCCCTCATCTTCTCTTGTGCTGCTCACGTAGCCTTGGGAACATGCTTGGGCTGGTTATTGGTTCGAGAAAGATGAGAGATAGGTGGTGTTGAACCTACCTTGGATAGGCCAGCCCTCAGCTGACTCCAGATGTGTGAGCAATGAATGTTATTTGTGGTTGGTTGTTTCATGGCATTATTATGGCAGTAGATAACACAATATCTTTTGTGATATATAGGAAGTGATATTAAATTAGTTATTAATGATTAAAAGCAGCAGTTGTTTTCAAACAGTGTTCCTTGGCACTGTAAGGGTTCCTTTGAGCTTCCTTCAGAGTAGGGCTGTATAGGAGGTGGGATGCAAACGCTCAGAGTTGTGAGATGTTCGAGGAGAATCTTCTGGTGCTAAAAATTGGAAATGAGCTAAACCTGGCTTTGAATCTATTCCATATTTCTCACAGATTAGCTGGATGGCCTTAGGTAAGTTAAGTAGCCTCTCCGGATTGGTTTATCTTCCTCCTCTTCTTTCTTCTTAATCAGCATCATGAATACCATTACCTAAACATTGACTGTGATAATTGATTTAGATATTCTGCCATTGACTCCCCACACCAACCCTCTTAGGTGAGTATTTTGATCCCCACTTCACAGGTGAGAAAATTGAGACCTAGGAAGAAGATTGTATCACTTGTCCAAGGACACCCGATAGGGCACAGAACTAGAATCTAACCCCAGATCTGACTTTCAAAGCTTGTGTTTTTAGCCACTAATAGAGTGGTTGTCAAGATAAATGAGGATATATGTATATTGCTCAGCTCTGTTCCTGGCATATAAATTGTAGCAATTATGATATTCACCTTGGTCACATCACTGGGTATTTGCAATCCCCAAATGTGACCAGGTCTTTGGGGGACATCTGCATACCACAGAGAGGTTTTTTTTTGTTTTTTGTTTTTTTAAGATTTTATTTATTAGCGAGAAAGAGAGTGCACAAGCAGGGGGAGGGGCAGAGGCAGAGGGACAAGCAGGGAGGCAAAGGAGTGTAGATGTGGGTCCATTTACTTCTCAAGGGGACATCATGTGATGGCCTTCTGTAGTGTGACCAGCAGGGTTGGGGCCCCTGGGCTCTGGGGGGCTGCTTTGTGCCTAAAAGGCTTTGTTGGTAGATGAGCTTCTAAGTATCTGATCTTCATGACCTCAAGGAATTATCCAGCAGTCCTGGAGACAAGACCCTCATGTGGAAACAGAATTACCTAAGCACACCATGCAGAGGGAACAGTCAGGAGTCCCACAGACACGTTTGTTTTCCTTTGTTTCTTGTTTTCTTTCCCTCCCAGACCTGGGCCTATAAAGAACCATATAGATAGAAAAATAAACAAAAGTTCTATCATAGCTTTGATGGTCGCTGTCCTTTACTGGAGTCGAGTTCTACATAATACAGAGGATTAAAATAAACAGCAATTATATGAGGTTTTTGTCAAAACATTTCCTTTCATTTTATGGCAACCCACCACCCCCAAACAATAACAAAAAAACAACCAAACCCCTCATCTCTTAAACTGCAGTCCACTTTGATGGGTATGCGTGGCAAACGGGACATCAGAGATTTTATTTAAAATGTTAAAAACAGACCTAGGAGAATGTCTGCTACACTCAGTATTTAAGAAAAGTGCTGTGCAGGTGCTTAATCATTAGTGTCAATAGTAATCATCATCATCATCAAGTTGGTAGCTGTAGTGTGTGGCAGGTGCTGGGCTAGGCACTGTTCTTCGTTTCCACAGATATTTATTAAGCGCCTACAGTGTCCCTGTGCTCATGGCTGGTTGTCTTTCTCATCCTTTAATTGGCACCTCGGGAGGGGGGGTTAGGTGGGGTGGCCATCTTGTTCCAGTTTGCCCGGGACTTCCCCGGCCCCATGTCCCCTGAACCCTGTCATTCCCAGATAAACAGGGACCGCTGCTCATCCTGGGATGGAATGTGTAGCTGAGATAAAGTGAAGAGGCCTGGGAGGGGCAGTTCGAGGCTCACGGGACAAGGGGAATCAGGAGGCTGCTTCCTGTGCCCCATGAAGTCCCCAGGCGGTCCTTACTTGTTCCGAGACCTCAGCACCTGGCCTCTGCAGTTCCCTTTCAGGCCCAATCATGTTTGCGGTGCTGTGACCTATCCTTAAGGCCCCCAGCGCTAGAAGCAACAATTTCCTCAGTGTGCAGAGTCTCCAGCTATAGATAACAAATGGGATGATTTTGCCTGGAGCTTATCGTCCGGAAGAGAAAATAGAAAGGATCTAGGTAGTTCAGCAGAAAGATATGTAAAGTAGTCATTATAAATTATGTACTGTGTCTCCACAGTAGGCTGCCTGGTTTAAAAAATTTTTTAAGAAATCCTTCCCTGCCATTTTCGCTAATCTGTATTTTTCCTTTTTTTTTTTTTTTTATGCTTTGTTTTTTTTCCCCCTTTCTTTCTTTTATCATGAGCATGGGTCTCTTACTGTAACATAGCACCTGGCACATAGTAGGTGCTTAATAAATATTTGTGGAACAAATAATTGAATGAACTAAGTGAATGAATACGTGAATAAAATAATTCTGTAGGCTTGCAAATGGAATACATTAGCTCAGAACAGAATTTGGGAGAATTCAGCTCAGTTTTAGGGGGGCCAGACCCCTGTACTCCATTTCTCTTCTGGTGAGGTCTCTAAACACCCTGTGTCTGAATCCCCTGGATGCTTGTTATAAACACACAGTTCTGGGGCTCTTGGCGTCCCTATTGAATCAGAACCTGGGCAGGGGCGGGAATTTGCTTTTCTAATAAGCTCCCTGAGTGTTTCTTGAGTACCCTCAAGTTTTAAAACCCAAATTGCCCTATATACGCATAGTTTGTTTTCTTTGATCATTTGTGCTGCAATCTGGGGTCTCCCTCCTGCTCTCTGTTAAAAGTTTTTTTTTTTTTTTTTCTTCCTTCCTTCCTTTCTTTTTTTTTCCTTTAAAGCTTTGAGGGAGAAAAAAAGGGAGCACATCTCTTTGGGGACAGCTCTCAGTTGGAAAGGATTGAGAAAGTGGGCGAAATTATAGCCACGGAATATAGGTTTCTCATTATTCCTCTGTTCTTGGAATAAGTTCTGTTGCTTGACATACATAGATTTTTTGTGTGTGTATGTGTAAGATAATGACAGTCTCCTCATGCACCTTAGAAATGAGTGGCCTGTTCTCTATTTCTAATAAAGCCTCCTCATGGTTTTAATGGCCAAGGATTTGCCTCGCTGGGCTTCAGGATGTTGAGAGATGACAAGTGGCAGTGATTCACGGAGGTTGGCTGGGTGGGTTCTGTTGACCAGTGCAAGCAAGAGGAGTGACAGTGCACACGGATCATTGGCACAAATGCTGCATCGATCTGCTCTTTGCTGCAAGATCTCCTTCCCATTCTCTGCACATTTTAGCTCATAGATTAATTTTAGTTCAGTCCCCTGAAAACTGTAGTTAACTGGAGTTCAGGAACACACCTGTCCGTGCTTACGCACGTGTGCCCACCCCCCCATAACACACAATATCACCCAGACCACCATTTTCCATGCTTAATTATTCTTACCTGAGATTTATTAGATAGGCTGATTTTGGATGAATGAGTGCATTGCAGATCTGCATTCTGTGATGAACATATGAAATTGCCCTTTTGTAGGTAAAATAATGGTCTTAGGGCAGCAGTTTCTTATGGGTCAATCTAATAGAAACCATGTAACTTATCTAGCTGTCTATTTTGGAGCTATCATTTTTTTTTTTTTGAAAGAGAGTAAGTGTGAGCGCGCATGGGGGGGAGGGGCAGAGGGAGAGGGAGAGAGAGAATCTTAAGCTGGCTCCACGTCCAGTGCAAAGCTCAACATGGGGCTCCATCTCATGACCCTGACATCCTGACCTGAGCCGAAATCAAGAGTCGGACATTTAACTGACTGAGCCACCAAGGGGCCCCCCAGAGCTATCATTTTAAATGTGTAAAATATTTGGACATACAAAAAGGAATAAGAATATAATGGACACCCTTGTACTTACCATCCACTTGAAGAAGTAACACACTATCAAAACAATTGGAGTCCCCACCCCAATCATTTTTCCCTCGTGTCCCTCCCCAGAGGTAACCCACATCCTGAATTTGGTACTTCTAATTCCCATATGCATGTTTATTTTTTGTCTCTTATGTATGTATCCCACAACAAAACATATTGTATTATTTTGCACATGGCTTTATTGAAATGGCAACAAAGTACGCAGATCCTTCTGTAATTAGCTTTTGTTACTGAACATCATGGTTGGGATCCATTCCTGTTGATCTGGGTGGCCCTAGTTAAATGTTATTTTCAAAAATCAAGTGGCTGAGAGGATTTGCAGTAAAACCAACACTGCATGGAAAGGGAAGCATATTTTGTTTTTACAGTCTTTTTCTCAGCCATCAACCCAAGCTGGTTTCCGCCTAAATTTTTGCGAAATATTTGTATTGAGAAAGATTCCATAAGATTTGCAGAAAACAGTGCAGCCCAACAATAAATAATGGAGCCTTGTTACCATTTTTGAGAATCATGCTTTTGCAAGAGTGAAAGAATTTCCTGGTACAAAGTCAGAAGAGTCCCACCAGCTGGCAGTGCCTAGCATATGGTGGATGTTTAATAAATATTTGTCACGTGAATAAATTAAAGGGGAGAGGTGCCCGATTTGAAAGAACTCAAAAGATGGCAGAAGGTAGCTCTGAGTTAAAATCAGTTTGCCCTTTGTTTTGAATGAATTGCATCATAGGATGGGATAGGAAGTGTGGATGAGAGATAAGAGAAATTGAAATAAGAGAATTGAATTAGTGAAGCAGGACAGCTGGATTCAATTACCGAGTTCTGGGTTCAATTCCTGGCATTTCTTAGGTGACTGTGGGCAAGTTGACTAACTTTTCTGTGTGTCTTAGTTTCCTCATCTGTAAAATGGGGATAGCAAGAGCATCTCATGGGGTTAATATGAAGATAAAGGGAGGTTGGCATGTGAAGTGTTTGGCATAGGTTCTGGGATCTAATAAATGCCCAACCAATGTCATTGACATTAAGATTCTGGCCCAGTGTGCCCATCCCCCAGGGTGCACCCCATATGGTGGACAGGGCACAAGCAGCCTCCTTAAGTGCTCAGACCCCTCCCTGGAGAATGGACCAGAGAAGGGCAGAGTGGAGGCAGGTTTGAGAAAATCAAGGTAGTTAAATGAGCAGTGATGGAAATGGTAGGTGGGAAAACCATCCCTAGGTTATTTGCTTCATAGCCAAGTACAATCAAAGATTTGAACCTGAAGACTGTTAAATCACAATGTCTTCTCCGGAAGTGCTCTGTGTATCCAGAGCCCTGTGTTTGTCCATCTCTTTACTCCATGCCCACAAAGAACAGATTTTAAGCAGCCAAGGATCCCAAGGGCAGCATATCTCCTCACCTCAGACTGACCACTCTTTTCTTAGAGAAGTCTTTTATCCCACAAAGTCATCCCATGGCCCCTACATGTTACTGAACATCATGTCATGAGTTTAATCCCCAAGAGAATGGGCTTACTTTATCATAATCCAAAGACCCCAACCATCCTGCCCCCAGCCATCTCAGCAGGAAATCCCCTACCCTAGAAACAAGAAGGACGGGATATAAGAAGGGACACAGAGCAGGTTTCTTAACCTCACCACTCTTTTTTTTTTTTTTTAAAGATTTTATTTATTTATTTGAGACAGAGAGAATGAGAGACAGAGAGCATGAGAGGGAGGAGGGTCAGAGGGAGAAGCAGACTCCCCGCCGAGCAGGGAGCCCGATGCGGGACTCGATCCCGGGACTCTAGGATCATGACCTGGGCCGAACCAACTGAGCCACCCAGGCGCCCCAACCTCAACACTCTTGACCTTTGGGGATAATAATTCTTTGTTGTGGGAGGGGGGGATGCCTTGTGCATTGTAGGGTATTTAATAGCATCCCTTTGCCCAGCAGATGCCAGGAGCACCCTTCCAGTTATGACAACCAAATATGACATTGCTAAATGACCCCTGGGGGACAAGATCACCTCCTAGAGAACCACTAGGACAAAGAATTAGAAATGTGTCTCTATCCTGGGAAACCATCTCCAAGAAGAAGTCCTATCAACATCAAGCACAATCATAAATTCTGTAAAAATAAAATCAAACACCTTTGGAAGAGTCTTATTTCAAGGAGAGCAAATACATGGTACAGATCTGCAAACCACCTGGCTTACACCCATGGCAGACACCACCAATCAACGACTCTCCTCTTTCCTTCTAAGCCTGAAGAGACCCCTACCCTTCCCCGTGCAGCTCTGCAAGCAGCCATTGCCAACTGACTGAACTTGTTATGGGAGAATCACATGTACTATTGTGCTACTGCTCTCTTGGCACCCCTGCATTGAATTACACTATAAGAGAAGGGTCTCCACCTTCTGTCTTCCCCAACATGGCCAATAGATGCAACCCCCTCCCCTCAGCAATGCACAATGGTAATATTCTCATCTGAAGGTGACACATACTCTCCCATGGAAAAGTCCACATCCCGGGGAAAGGAGGGTGTGTGCACATATAATGAACCCCACCCCCACTGTAATCCTAATAGCCTTGGCACCCCCCCCACCAAACCTTATCCCCTAGTTGGGAATCATTGTTATAGACTGTAGACATGGTTCCTTGGGAAGAAAAATCTTCTTCCCTTCTCTACATTTGTCCTCTGAGAAAACACACAAATGTTACTTAGGCATGGAGCCCTTGAAATATTCAATTTTCTTTAATAATCCAAATATGGATTTAAATATGTTTTTAACCTAATGCAATCTGAGTTATGACTTCTTGTTTGAATAGGCCAATATATCCAGTTGACTAATTGAAGGCAGATCTTTCTCAAGCTCTGGGCTAGAATAAATTTATTTCTCATGGCACTCCTTCCTGGGAAAAACGAAGAGCTGTGTTTGCCAAGCACAGTTAAAAGGGAGAAAAAAAATCGCTCTCCCCGTGATCTGTGTAGATAGTGCAGGAGGACAGGCTCAGCTGATAGTGAGAATCTAAGCTGTTACAAAATTATGAAGAATGATTTTTGCCTGAAGGAGAGAGTTCAAGTTTAGAGCGGAGCATAAATGCCTTCTAAATGTGTAGCATTTCTACACGCCTTTTAGAGTGACTAAAACAACAACAAAATGACAATCCCAAGTGCTAGCAAGGATACAGAGCATTTGGCTTCGAGAAATACAAAATGATACAGCCACCCTGGAAAACAGTTTGGCAAATTGTTATTAAAGTTAAGCATACAGCTAGCATTCAAACCAGTGAGCCCACTCCTAGGTGTGTATCTGAATGAAATGTGTTGGCATCCTATTTGCTGAATCTGACCACTCTCTTGTTTTTTCTTCATTTTTTTTCATTGGTTTCTTCCTCAAGTATCACCCGCTCCTGTCCTTTTCTCTTTGAGCCTGGAGCGTTTTCCCTTTGTTCTTTCACACAGCACCAAAAGACTCTCTGAAGAAAAGAAAGGTCAGAATTACTATCCTCACAACATATTTCAGGCTCCCGTGCTTGAGTTGTTTCTTGAATCTCTTTGCGGTGACAGAGAAGCAGGTTAAAGTTTAAGACTGGCAACTGTCTCCCTGATTGATAGGGAGACGTGTGTGTGTGTGTGTGTGTGTGTGTGTGTCTTTGGGGATTTCTGGAAGAACTGATTAAAGCCTGCAAAGCTCCATGTCAGACTCAGAGGTTTCATGTGAGCTAATCATGGCCAGGCATCTGCACATAATGATGAATGACATGGGTCCAACACCTCTTAGGCCATCAGATTGTGGTGGACAGGTGATATCTTCCATATGGTGGTGGCTATATACTTTCTTTGTTTTATAAGTATCAGTGACTGATACCGCTGAATTGAACAAAATTTCCCTCCCATTGTGATGAAGATCTATGATACTCAAGACACAGTGAACTAGTTTTTGTATCAGTTAGCTATTGCTATATAACAAACATGCTCAAAATCTTAGTGGCATACAAGAGACACTTAATTTTTGCTCAAAAGTTTGCAGGTTGGCTGTTCATGTGTCTCTTATTCTCCTTTTGGAGCCAAGATGTTTTCTTTTCTCAGTAATCGCAGAATTTCAAGAGGGCAAACCCAACAGTGCAATACATTTCAAGCGTATGCTTGTATAATATCTGCACATATCACATTGATCAAATCAAGCGACATGGCCGAGCCCAAAGTCAAGGGACAGGGAAGTACACTCTCTTTTGTGGAAGGAATTGCAGAGTGACATGTCAAAGGGCATGGATTCAGGAAAGGGTGAGGAGTTGGGACAACAGTTCATTCTATCACAGTGTGTAGGGCTGGAGATATGGGGTCAGGCAGACATGGATTTAAACCCTGCTCCACATGGACTACTATAACTTGAATAATAACTTAGCCTCCTTGAGCTCTGGTTTCTTATCCATCTGACAAATAAGTATAATAAGGTATCCATACCTTGGTGCTGTGAGGATTAAGTGAACTGATACCCATAAGCCACTTATCAGAGTTTCTGGCTTATTGGCAAGTGCTCAATAAATTGTAGCTGAAAACAAAACCTCTAAATAGTAGAATAAATTCCTCCAAGGGTATGGATATGAACTAAGTATCTACTCTCAACATTAGTCACCATGAAAATTGCTCCTTCATTGCTCTTCCTGGAGCTTCAGTGACCTAAAGGAGTCTATGAATCTCTAAATGTACCTCACCTGGGTCACAACTGATGCTCTTAACAGATCTGACCCTTGGAATAGGAAGAGTGTTCAACTTAAAATGGATCAGCAAGAAAACAAACAACAGCTCAGGAAAGCAGTATTTCAGGGAAGCAAACAGATGGGAGGCCAGACTGTGACTCCAAGGAATATATTAGAAAACATTAATGTATTTGTTCAAGTTAAATATTTTAAATTTGTTGGGCTAACAATTGCAAGGAAAATAATATCCTTTTATAAAAAAAATGATGGTAGCCTGCTGTGTTTAAATAGCTTTTGCAGTATAAATGAATAATAAGATTTGATAATGAATTTTTTTTTTCTAGTGGTAGTCTACTTTATTTAGTTATTCCAAGTCACTGGCAAGAGCTGTTAGTCTCAGTAATGCATACTTTTGGAACCCACCATAGCAATGGTAATTGCATTCAAGATATGGCTGCCTTAGATGTTGTAATCCCAAGTTACATATGACCCAGTGAAATGAAGATGATAAGGCAGCTTGGAAGTGGAGCTTTTAATATTTTTTATCCAAGAGTTTAGGTCTCCAATTTCCATGCATTTCCAAGTCCTATTAACAAAAGAAAAAAAAAAAAGAGCTCTTATTAAGTAGAGTTGAAATGGAGTTTTAAAAATAGTGAATCTTTTTTTTCTCCAAGTGGTTTGAGATGAAATCTGTCTGCACCTGTGGTGATTTGATGATGATCTAAAAGTGCTATAGAATGACAGGGCTGGGAGGGGCCAGAGAAGTCTTCCATCCCACTCCCCCTCGTTTACAGATGAGAAGACTCCTCACCCTGGAAATGGATTTGAGGCTGATTGGGAGAATTTTGCTCATTAGGCTTGGATTTTTCTGGCAAGCTCTCTTGCCTCTTGTGTCTGAGAGATGTGAAAACTGGTCATTGAAATCATCTCCTTTGGAAAGGGATGAGTAGCTCTTCAGATATAGTGTCCCGATCAGGTTCTGTAGATAGATCTGGGACTAAATGTGCCTAGACTCAAAAGAAATTCTCACTCAGGAATAAAGAATGCAGGCTAGGAAAAGGCTATTAAGTAAGTGGTTTAATAAAGTGAAAATACGGTTTCTGGCATCCACACTTTCTAAGGAATGCTGAGGAATACTCTGCTAGTTGTCTACATTCCATATCCATTTTCCACTTCGTAATCAGTAATAGACCTCTACTGTGTTTGGGCATTAGTACACCCAGCTGAAAAGTTATATTCCCCAATTTCACTTGTGGATAGCAGCAGCCAGTGAAATATAAGTGGAAGTGTTGGGTGGCACTTCTGGAAAAATTCTTTAAAAGGAGGCTGAGCCATTTTGAGAGATAGGATGCCTTGGGCCATTTCCTTTTCTTCAGTTCTTCCTGCTTGGAATGTGGATGTGATGGCTGGATTTCCAGCAGACATTTTGTGCCCATGAAGCAACCTTAAAGAGGAAAGCCACTTGTTAAAGGTGGCAGAGAAGAAAGATAGAAGGAGCTTGGATTGTTGGTGACTTTGTAGGGCTGTCACAACAGCCCCGGACTCTTGATCTCTGGACTCATTTTACATAAAAGAAGAATAACTTTGATCTTATTTGAGCCCTAGTAATTTTTTTTGTTTCTGTTAACATGCAGCTAAATCTAAACTTAACTGATATAAACTTATTGGTTAAGTAATAAATAATAGTAAATAAGTCTAAAATAAATAAGATAAAACAAAATAAAAAATGAAAAAGTTATCATTTACATAATAAAGAAGTGTCAAGAGGGTGCACTTATTAGATACTAAGAGAGGGACTATAAGAATCAATGAGGGGGTGTCTGGGTGGTGCAGTTGGTTGAGCATTGGACTCTTAGTTTCGGCTCCAGTTGTGATCTCAGGGTCATGAGATCGAGCCCTGCCTTGGGCTCAGAGCTCAGTGAGGAGTCTGCTTGAGATTCTCTCTCTCCCTCTCCCTCTGCTCCTCCCCCCATGTGCGCACTCTCTCTCTAAAAATAGTAAATAAATAAATCTTTTAAAAAAAGAATCAATGAGGAAGGAGGGGAGACAGAGAAGGAGAAATAATGATAACTTTACTATTCGCTGAAATCTTTCATATGTAATCTCTTTTGTCTGATAACCCTATATCTATATATCATCTATCTACACACGTATATATCAATATATCTTTATCTGTCTATATTTATATTGCTGTTCCCAGTTTACAGATGAGGAAAGCAAGGCTCAGAGTTATTAAGTACTTGTTTAAAGTACCAGCCATATTACTGTTCATGGATGTGCCCCACTGCCTGGCACAGTGCCTGCCACACACTGGGGAAGCAATAAGTATGTCTTGCTGAATAGCCATATCTTCAACTTTTAAGAGACTCCGTGACCTCATTGTACCACTTTCCTGATTTCTTAGGAAGGTGACGGGAAGATGGAAGAAAAGAAAGGGGCTTTATGACACTGGGTGGTAAAAAGAGACCTCTCTATAGCCAATGTTGGTTGAGACAGTATGAGAAGATAAGACACCTGTTGTTTTTCATCCCTTCCTCTAATAAAAATCCCTTAATTTTTTTTCTTGAGGATGCTTCAGGTGACATTGGCTCCGTCCTTGGCTCAGGGGCGGGAAATCAACTCAAGTGTGACCAGTCAGAAGTTTCCATTCCACTGGCCACAGCGATTGGTTATGGGATGTCAGAGCTTCTGAGATGCAATGACTCTTGAAATATACATCTTTGGGCGCCTGGGTGGCTTAACTGAGCCAAAGGCAGTTAAGCGACTGCCTTTGGCTCAGGTCATGATCCTGGAGTCCTGGGATCGAGTCCTGCATCGGGCTCCCTGCTGAGCAGGGAGTCTGCTTCTCCCTCTGACCCTCCCCCCTCTCATGTGCTCTCTCTCTCAAATAAATAAAATCTTAAAAAAAAAAAAAGAAATACACATCTTTATTACAAAAATTTGTAAATCAACACAAAGTAGAAATAATAGTAGAGGGCACCTGAGGCAGGGCTTGATCTTACGACCCTGAGATTATGACCTGAGCCGAAATCATGAGTTATTTTGTCTCTCTCTCTTTTTTCTCTTTGTTTTGTTTCTTAAATTCCACATATGAGTGAAGTCATATGGTATTAGTCTTTCTCTGACCGACTTATTTTGCTTAGCATTATTCTCTCTAGAATAATGTCATTGCAAATGGCAAGATTTCATTCTTTTTTATGACTGAGTAATATTCCATTGTATATCTACACCCCATCTTCTTTATCCATTCATCAATTGATGGACACTCGGGCAGCTTCCATATCTTGGCTATTGTAAATAATGCTGCTCTAAACATAGGGGTGAATATATCCCTTTGAATTAGTGTTTTTGTAGTCTTTGGGTAAATACCCAGTAGTGTGATTGCTGGATCATAGGGTAGTTCTATTTTTAACTTTTTGAGGAAACTCCATACTGTTTTCCACAGTGGCTGCACCAGTTTGCATTCCCACCAACAGTGCACAAGGTTTCCTTTTTCTCCACATCCTCGCCGATACCTTTTGTTTCTTGTGTTGTTGATTTTAGCCATTCTGACAGGTGTGAGGTGATACCTTATTGTAGTTTTGATTTGTATTTCCTTGATGATGAGTGATGATGAGTTTCTTTTCATGTGTCTGCTGGCCATCTGGATGTCTTATTTGGAGAAATGTCTGTTCATGTCTTCTGCCCATTTTTCATTGGATGATTTGTGTTTTGGGTGTTGAATTTTATAAGCTCTTTATGTATGTTGGATACTAACCCTTGGGATGATGGTTTATTCTCCTACAATAGTTTATCTTGTTCTCCTATAATAGTTTATCCAAACCTTAGCCCAATCGTCCAATAAATGAAAACTGAGGAAGAGGAAAACCAAAGTACCCATTTTTCTCCTGTCAGCTCATCCTCTAAGGGGGAAACCTTGATGCAAGTTTACTTTCAAATGCAAGTAAGAGCCCCTCGAGGTTGGGGTGTTGTGTGTGATTTGTCTCTCTTGCAGAAGAAGAATTTTCCTTTTCTGCTGGTAACATAAGGTTGGAAGTGGCAGATCATGGGAATAGGGCTTTTCCCCTCCCAAGTTGTTAGACCCAGACTGCCCCCAGACTGTGGGGGCAAAGCAGGCAGAGCCCAGCTTTTAACTTACCATATTTTCATAGCTTCTTGAATACCCTTTTAAGCTTCTGGTTTTTTCCCCCCCAGTTTGCCCTTCCAGCAGGAGTATTATAAAGCTGGTGATCTTAGATGGGCATTCTGAATGTCCTGAGCTTGTATGCAAAAAAAAATTTTGTGTGCATATTTATATATTGCACATATCATTCATATAAATTCATAAATGCATTTTTTTCTAGCAGTCATAGCTTCTGTTAGGGAACCAAAATGTCCTGAGACCCATAAAACTCAAGACCCAATGTCTTCTAAGTGGTTATTGACTCTTAGTCTGTTCCCAGTATTTAACCTTGAAAGAATTCACCACTCACCTTGGGTGACGCCAAGGAATCCACTGGATCCTGAGTCCTGACTAATTGTATCGCTGGAGTGGAGGGTAGTGAAATGCTCAGCTCCTGACATAGCATGTAATCCAGTGGGCTGTGTAATCCAGTATGATCTTGCCCATGGCACCATCGTAAAAATCGGAAGACCTTGCTTTCAATGGCAGTTCTGCTACTCACATCCTGTGTGAGCACTGGTGTGTTATTTACCCTTTCGGTGTGTTAGGGGTTGAATTGTACCCTCCCCTGCCAAATTCATATATTAACTGCCAGTACCTCAGAATGTGACCTTATTTGGAAATAGGGTCATTGCAGACATAATTAGTTAAGATAAGGTCATTCTGGAGTACTAGGCCCCTTACGCAGTGTCTCTGGTGTCCTTATATAGAGGAGAAACTTGGACCCAGACACACACAGAGAGACCCGCATGTGAACGTGTAGGCAGAGATCGGGGTGATGCAGCAGGAGCCAAGGAACGTCAGATTCTAGCAAACCACCAGAAGCTAGGATAGAGGCCTGGAAAAGATTCTCACAGCCCTGAGAAGGAACCAACCCTGTTGACACCTTGATCTTGGGCGTCTAGCCTCCAGAACTGTGAGATGGTTCATTGCTGTGGCTTAAGCCCTGTCTGCGGTGCCATGTAGAGCAGCCCCAGGAAACGAACGCACTGGGTGAGGCAGACACGGGGACGCACTGCTGGGCTTCCTGCCCAGCGGCAGGGAGCAGGGCCCGCAGGTGGCCTCCAGCCATCAGCCCAGCAGGGTCAGCCTCAGATGCAGAGAGCTACCTTGCCTGAGGTCTTGTCTTTTCCTGGGATGCCAGGTAGGGGTGTAAAGGCTTGGCCATTTCAGCCTCATGTGGGACAACTCCCATGGATGATATTTGCTCCAGAGTTCCCAGGTGGCTGGTTGACACCTCTCTGTCCCACCCTGCTTCCTCCCTCTTCCCCTGGCAAGTGAATATGTTGCATCCCGAGACTCCATTTTAGTGCCTGCTCTTGGAGATACAGGGTTCAGTTTTCTCATCGGCAACTCCAGAAACCCCTGGCATGGCCCTTTTGCACATGGAGGTCAGCTTTAGCCAATGTTGGTGCAACTGAATTTCTAGCCATTCTCTTCCCCATGCCACTGAAGAAGGAAGTGAGAGCTATGAAAAGGGCTTCCCGTGTGAAAGAAGAGCATTGCGGGGAAATGAGGCAGCCGTTTGTTCCAGGGCTGCTTTACTGGCATGGGCGGGGGCGGGGGGGGGGGGCGGTGTTCTGATCCGTGCATTTGAGCAGGTCTTGTAGGCTGCTACCCCCTGCTGATAGACTGACGGGCATCACTATGGAACCTTCTGCAATTTCCTGTAAGACAGGAGTTGAACTGTGTTCCAGAGTGATCCTGCCTGTCAGTAATCTTCTGTAAGAGTTCCGGGTTGGAACCAGCTGTAGTTTGAGATGCTAAACATTGAGGATAGGGCAATAAGGAAGTGTTTTTCATCTTGGGAGGGGGGGAAGGGAAGTTCAACGTTCTGGAGTTCATTTCATTTTATGGTACGTGTGTGTGTGCATGAGAAAGAGAGAATAAGAGAGAAGAGGGGAGGGAGGGGGGAAACTGTGGGGAGAGAGAGAGGAATATGCCGATAAATACATATAGTAGATTTCCATCAGTGTCTTGTTGAGATTCAATGCCTGGTACCCTAACCAGAGAGTCAGATAGTAACAGTCACTATATCTATCCCTCACTGCATGCTAAAAAATGCCAATCAAGTATGAAATATATGACCTATTATGCAGCATCTGAGCTTTAATACATGTCCAGCTCTGTATAGCTGCTAAATGTAGAGGAAATGCCTAATCGCCTGTGGATGCATTTTAGAGACCTCATGACAAATGGTGATTCAGGAGATGTCTCACCCTCCTTGCTCCCCATCTTTGCTCTGTGGAAGACTCTCCATGGCCTCAGACTTGTGTGGCTAGCTGTGTGACCACTTTGAGCCTTGGATTTCTCTTCTGCAACAGGGGGATGAATGAATCCTAGCCCTAGGGCGGTAGAGAGAATGCATTGCGTTTATGCATATGAATGCTCTTAGCATAGTTAATCCTTGTGGGGGGTGGGGGAACAGGCTCTGAGATGGAGACTGCACACAGGATGTTTACTGAGGAGGGCTCTTGGGATCAATACCAGGGGAAGGGAGAGAACCGAGCAGGGGAGCAGAGGGAGGAGTTGGAGCTGCAGTGGGGACCCAATGGTCACTTCAGCTGAGCCCGCAGGGCGCTCTGGAGCCAAAATGGCCAAGACGACCGGGTCCGTGTACTCTACATCTATCAGTCCCTGGCATGGGCCTGTGACCTCGGGCCAGTGACTCTGCAGCTGGGGAGGCATGTCTTTCCTTGAAGACATCCCTGCGGCCACCACGACCCTCAGCAGATGCTACTTGTTACAGGAAACTTGACTTTCCGAATGTTTCTCACTTCTTTTCTTTTTTAAAGATTTTATTTATTTATTTTTTTTTTGAGAGAGAGAGAAATAGCAACAAAGATAGAGAGAGCAAGAGCAGGGGGAGAGGGAAAAGCAGGCTCCGCACTGAGCAGGGAGCCTGGATGCGGGGCTCCATCCCAGGACCCTGAGATCATGACCTGAGCCGAAGGCAGATGCTTAATGACTGAGCCCCCCAGGCGCCCCTGTTTTTCACTTCTGTGAGGTGCAGGGCACTGGGCATCACAGCCATCCGTGTAGACATTCAAGTAACAAATACGTGTTGAGCTGCTGTGCACCCGGCACCATTCTCTTTGCTCTCATGGATCTCCCATTTTACACGAGGATCTTGTGAGCTACAAGGTTCACTCATACAATGGGCACACCAGGCTGATTCCATGCTACTGGGAAAGACACGAGCTTGGAACACACACACACACATACACACACACAGCATCGAGGTTTGTTGTGAGGTGTGTCAGTTGCGTCCTCCAAGCAGACACTGATAGAATTATGGGTGCAAGAGGTTTATTGGGAGTTAACACCCGTGAAAGATCGGGGGCGGGGGGAGAAGCAGGACTGGCCAGGGGGAGCCTTCGGGCCATGAAGCAGACAGGATCAAGTCCTGGTTAACCCAGTGGGGGGCTCTGGAGGAAAGATTGCCCATTGGAGGAACCTGTGTTGGACAGCAATGGCCAGGCCCTGGCACTCCTGCCATGCTCAGGCATTGGCCTTGGCTTGAATGCTGCAGCGGATCCCAAAGGTTCTGAACCGGAGGAAGTTCCTTCCCGAAGGTCTCAGCAGCATGTCTGTATGGCTGCCCCATGAGGATGGAGGAAGGACACATGTGAACATAGTGGCTATGGCAGACGCATAGAAGGACTTGGCACTTTTCCACTCCCCTTCCACCTTTTTCTTTTGTGGGTTCAGAATTTGTAGCAAGGAATGGGAGAGTGTGAAAAGCCGGGCAGCATTATGTGGCTCTGGGAAGAGTGCTACTGATCTATTGAGCGTGTCCTGCATGCTAACCACGGCATGAAGCAACCTACGTGCATGATCTCCGTGAATCCCAACACGGCTCTTTAAGTTAGAGACTTTATAATTCCCACTCTACAGACAAGGAAAATGAGGCCCACGGTGGGAGGTCATACAGTGAATGAGTCCAGGCTCCCGAACTGGAAACTCTGCTCTGCCCCTTGCAGCCCTGGCTGTCACAGAGCAGAGATACGGGGCTCAGGAAATCTCCCCAGGAGGAAACTAGATCTGAGAGCCCAGTATCGATTATCTGGGCTGATGGCAAAAATGGCGAATGGCCTGATTTGCAGGAGGGAGGGTCTCGGTGATCCCTGGGAAGCTGTAAGGCTAGCAGGTTCCACTGGGACCCTAAAACCACTTACAAAGTCAGCAGAAATGAAGGGAAGAAGGCATGCAGAGCTGTTGGGGACATAACCTTAGAAACGTGTGTGTGTGTGTGTGTGTGTGTGTGTTAGCCCCTAATGAGAACTCAAATAAGACTATTGTCTTCCCTCTCTCCTTAAACTGAGCAGGAAAAAGTCTGTTCTAGATAGAAATGGGTGGAAATGCCCCCGGGCAGGGGTTTGGAAATCTACTTGCCCTTTCTGTCAGAATCAGGATTTCACAGGGAGGGCAGGTCTTTGTCACTGCCATGTCAACAGAGGCTAATGAGTCTGGGCTGGAGAAAGACACTTTGCAGTTGGGCCTGCCGGAGATTAGGCACTCTGAATTTGGGGTTAACTAGAGGCTGGGGCAGGGATGGTGTGGGGAACCAGCCTGACTCCATGGCCTCCTGTCCCAGGTCTTACCCATCCTCCCTTAATTCTTCGTGCAGGATTATCTCTCAGTTCTGACCTGCCTGTTGTCCACCTTGCTGAAAGGCTTTAAAAGGCTTATAGGATGAAATTCAGACTACTTGGTGAGCACGCTGGGATCCAGCCCTGCCTACTTCATTACTCATACTGATGAACTTCATTATTCATAGTGAGCTATTCTGTTCTCTGAACATACCTTGCCCTTTATTGCCTCCTTGCCTTTGCATAAGCGATTCCCCCTGCTTGGGCTGCTTTTTCCAACCTTCTCTACCTACGAAACTCCTATGTATCCCTCAAAACCCAACTCAAATTCACCTTGACTTTGACCCCTTTAGCCTAGGGTTTCTCAACCTTGGCACATTTTGGTTTTTTAATTTTTAAAATTAATTATTTTATTTTTAAAAGATTTTATTTATTTGAGAGAGAGAGAGCACAAGCAGGGGGAGGGGCAGAGGGAGAGGCAGAGAATCTCAAGCAGACTCTGCACTGAGCATGGAACTGACGCGGGGCTCGATCTCACAACCTGAGCTGAAACCAAGCGTTGGTCGCTTAACTGACTGAGCCACTAGGCGCCCTTTATTTCCTTATTTTTTAAAAGTAATCCCTATAGGGCGCCTGGGTGGCTCAGTCGGTTAAGCGACTGCCTTCGGC
Source organism: Mirounga leonina (assembly GCF_011800145.1). Taxonomy (NCBI): domain Eukaryota; kingdom Metazoa; phylum Chordata; class Mammalia; order Carnivora; family Phocidae; genus Mirounga; species Mirounga leonina. The sequence continues at coordinate 10,054,381 of NW_023270436.1, forward strand.
TCAGGTCATGATCCCAGGGTCCTGGGATTGAGTCCCGCATCGGGCTCCCCCTGCTCTGCGGGGAGCCTGCTTCTCCCTCTGCCTCTGCCTGCCACTCACCCTGCTTGTGCTCTCTCTCTCTGTCAAATAAATAAATAAAATCTTTAAAAAAAAATAAAATAAAAGTAATCCCTATACCCAACATGGGGCTCAAACTCACAACCTGAAGATCAAGAGTCACATGCTCCACCGACTGGGTCAGCCAGATGCCCCAACCTTGGCACATTTTGGACTGCATGTTTCTTTAATATGGGGACTGTCCTGGGCAGGGTAGGAGACTGAGCAGCATCCCTGGTCTCTCCCCACTAGATGCTAGTAGCGTAGGCCTCTGCCGGTGTGACAATTAAAAATACCTCCAGACATTGCCCAGTGTCCTCTGGGGGGCAAAATCACCCCTGTTTGAGAACACTGCTTAGCCAGTGTTAGCTGCTGCTTCTATGTTTATGTGGCCTCTTATCCAGGTGTCTTATCTCACTGTGCTGTAATTATTTGCTTATCTGTCTGTCCCCTCACCAGACTGAAAGCTCCTTCAGGCTGGGACTCTGTCTCATTCACCTTGGTGGCCTAAGCTCTTTGTATTGGGCTTGGCACATAGTAGGTGCTCCATGAATGTTTGTTGGGCAAATGAAGAGCTGTGACATGGGTTTGGGTACAGCAGCTGTCTGGAAATGTGTTTCTCTATAAAACCAAGAGTGATTAATTACCCTTGGGGAAGTAACGGTGACCACCTCATGGACTTATACAGATTGAATAACGGGAGAGATTTAAAGCTCTGAGACTAGGGCCTGACACATAGTAGGTGTTTAACATGTGTTAGCTCTTTTGCTCTTGTTACTTTTCTCACTCTCCAGGGCACTCTGTTTCAGAGAAATTCAAGGGTCGCCAATGGCATGGATAAAGTAGGCATGGTAGGGATCTACCTTGAGGCTGGACACATCTACATTTAGGCTACTTAAAAGGAAGTACCTCTTTATAAAATGAGTTGCAAATAGATATGATGCCAAGAGATCTGCAGACAGAGTGGTTAGGGGCGAAGACTCTGGGCCAGACCACCTGGGTTGGAATCTTGAAACAATTCCTTACTAAGCCTCAATTTTCTTGTCTGTAAAATGGGGATGATGACAGTGTCTACCTCAGAGTGTTAGGTGAGGGTGAAATTGACTAACAAATGTAAAATGACACGTAGTAGGATTCTGTAAGTCTATCACCATCATCATTATTATAATTTTCAGATGTATTATTTTTTTTCAGCTTTATTGAGGTATATAACTGATGAATAAAATTTTAAGATATTTAAAGTGTGCATCATGACGATTGGATATATGGATACATTGCAAAAGGATTCCCACCGTATAGTTAATGAATATATCCATCGCCTCACACTTTTTGTGTCTGAGAAAATTTAAATTGTACTCTCTTAGCAAATTTCAATTATATAATACTGTGTTATCAGTTATAGTCACCATGTTTTACACTGGATTTTCAGACCTTATTCTTCTTATAGCTAAAAGTTTGTACCTACCTCCTGGTCCCTGGCAACTCCTTTTCTATTCTTTGTTTCTAGGAAGTTGGCTTTTTTTTTTTTTTCCTCCTAAGATTCCACATATATTAAATAAAAATTTTTAAAAAAGAGTCCACATATAAGTGAGATAATATGGTGTTTGTCTTTCTCTGCCTGGTTTCTCTGCCTTTAGCATAATGCTCTCGAGGTCCATCCACGTTGTAAATGAAACGGCAGGACTTCTCTCTTATGGTTGCGTATTATTCCATTGTGTGTACATACACACACACACATCTTACATCTCACATCTCACATCTTTATCCATTCATCTGTTGACGGACACTTAGGTTGTTTCCATATCTTGGCTATTGTGAATAATGTTGCAATGAACATGGGAATGTGGACATGTCTTTGATATCCTGTTTTCATTTCCTTTGGATATATACTCAAGAGGTGGTAGTGCTGGATCACGTGGTCTGTTTTCAATTTGTTGAGGAACGTCCATACTGTTTTCCATAGTGGCTGCACCAATTTACATTCCCACCAACAGTGCACAAGAGATACTTTTTCTCCACATCTTCACCAACACTTGTTATCTCTTGCCTTTTTGATGATAGCCATTGTAACAGGTGTGAGGTGATATCTCATTGTGGTTCTGAGTCATATTTCCCTGATAGTAAGTGACATTGAGCATCTTTTCATGTACCTGTTGGCCATCTGTATGTCCTCTTTGGAAAAGTGTCTATTCAGTTTCTCTGCCCATTTTTAAATTGGATTGTTTGTGTTTTTGTTATTGAGTTCCTTGTATATTTTGGATATTAACCCCTTATGAGATATATGATTTGGAAATACTTTTCCCATTCCATAGGTTGCCTTTTCATTTTGTTGATGGTTTTATTTACTATGCAGAAGCTTTTTAGTTTGATATAGTCTCACTTGTTTATTTTTGCTTTTGTTGCCTTTGCTTTTCACATCAAATCCAAAAAATCATTGCCAACACCAGTTAAGGAGCTTACCCCTGTTTTCTTTTTTTTTAGAGAGATTTTATTTACTTGAGAGAGAGAGAGTGAAGGCACAGAGGGAGAGTGAGAGGGAGAAGCAGACTCCCCACTGAGTGGAGAGCCCAAAGTGAGGCTCAATTCCAGGACCCTGAGATCATGACCTGAGTCGAAGTCAGACGCTTAACTGACTGAGCCACCCAGGTGCCCCGCCCCCTGTTTTCTTCTAGGAGCTTTATGGTTTCAGTTCAGTAGGTGATTTTTTTTGAGAAAGAGAGAGCATGTGTGAGGTGGGGAGGGGCAGTGGGAGAGAACGAATCTTAAGCAGGCTCCATGCTCAGCATGGAGCCCAATGTGGGGCTTGATCTCGTGACCCTGAGATCATGACCTGAGCTGAAATTAAGAGTCGGACACTCAACCGACTGAGCCACACAGGTGCTCCTCAGTAGGTGTATTCTTAAATTATGTCTCCAAAATAGATCTTCCTCTAAGGGAAGCTAGAATGTTTTGAGAATGGTTGGTATAGGCATGCCACTACTCCCAATTTCAATCCCCAGCAGACATGACTAATTATGCAGTACTTTTCCTTCTGAGCCATAGAATTATTCTCCAGGCAGCTACTGCCAGTAGATTATTATGTGCATATAATATGAAACCTCTGCTTTAATTATCCCAAGGAATATTCATTAAGTACTAAGTTTTGAGGGGGAAGGGAGAAAGTACACTAGGCCATTGGGGCAATGATAAGAAGAATAGTTTCCCTGGACCTTGGGGTTGAATTTGCTACTGCCCTTCCACCTGCTATTGTACCTAGGATATTGTCCCCCCAAACCTCCAAAATGTCAGTGCCAGGTCCTAAGGAAGCCAACGCGACAAGCTCCCTTGGGCAAAGATGGGGCCAAATCCACATTCACAGTGACTTTGACCAGCACTACTCAAAGTGCAGTCCATGGGCTGATGCTGGTCCCTAAACTTGCTGGTCTATGATGAGATAAGTATAGAAATGGAGAGTATGTTAGTTTTCTGAGGCTGCTGGAACAAATTACTGCAAATTTGGGGGGGGGGGGGTGGGCGGCTTAAGACAACAGAAATGTTTTCTCTCACTGTTTTGGAGGCCAGATGTCCAAAACCAAAGTGTTGACAGTGCTGTGCTCCCTCAGAGACTCTGGTTAGAATCCTTCCTTGTCTCTTCAGCTTCTGGTGGTTGCCAGCGATTCTTGGCATCCCTTGCCAGAGTATTTTGTTCCTTCAGTGTTATTGAGGTAGAATTGACATGGAGATGGTGTAAGTTGAAGGTACATAGCACAGTGACCTGACTTGCATTTACTGTGAAATGATCATCACGAGAGACTTAGTTAACTTCCATCACCCTTCTGGGGTCCGGCTTGATGTCTGTGGTCCAGGGGCCTCTTCAGCCTGACTCCTGCATTCTAGAATTTTCTCAGTGGTGTCCTGTCCATGAATAGTTGTCAGTCATTCTTATGAGGGGGAGCAAAGTCAGGAACAACCCGTGATAGGACTTCTCCTCTTCTAACTAGGACACCAGTTATTAGACTTAGGGCCACTCTAATCAATTTGACTTCATCTTAACCAATTACACTGGCAAAGATGCTGTGTCCAAATAAGGTCACATTCTGAAGTTCCAGGTTGACGTGCATTTTGGCAGAGAGGGGCACTAGGCAACCCGATACAGAGAGTAAGCATTTTTTAGACCACACTTGGATGATTCCACCCTTCTGCCATCTCAACTTCATGGTTGTTGAGGGGGTGATGAGGGTCCCCCTGGAAGGTGAGTGGGAGCATCATTTGGGGGAGCCACACTACTTCCAGCCCAATCAGAATGAGTGCGTGACTCACGGCGGGTCTCAACTAATGGAACCCTTCCCACCACAGAGAGCAAAGTAGTTCAGCCAACTTCATGCTGAACTTGTGCGGGTCTCCCTCACACATCTCATAGTCCTAGTGGTGGCTTATGTGTCCCGACGCCTTCTAAACCCAAGTCTCTAATAGGTCCGCGGGTTCTGTGAGTTTGTTTGCATAGGTGTCTGCTTGTCTCTTCCTTTCCTGACTAGTCATTTTCTAAGGAAAGCAAAGCAGGGTCACAGCATGAGGTAAATGTACTCATTAAAGACAAGAAACCAGAATAAACAGAATTTGCGGCATCCCTCGGTATTCTTTCCCAGGAGCTGTTCATGAACTTGAATAAGTTTGCTTGACAGCAGAGGGGCCTTGGAGGGAATGCCCAGGACAGCTCTGTAGATGTGACTGAGAATTTCACTATTCTTCTCTGCCAGTCCTGTCTCCTCTCATGAGAGCACCCAGTCTGTAAGTAAAATGGTAATTCTGTGAGCAGGTTACATAATGTTGTTGATGGTGGTGGTAGTAATTAACTCAATTTTTGAGCACCTGCTGTGAACCAGGCGCTCTGTAAATTTTAAATCAACTTTGTGAGGTGTGTATTTCTATCGCCCATTTCCCAGAGGAGTTAGCTGAGGCTCAGAGGTGGTTAGTTTAACATCGTACAAAGAGCTATCACACGAGCCAGAGCTGGAACTCATGCCTCTGAGTGACCCCCTTGTATCTACAGGGAGTGTTGCCCAGAATCTGGGAGGGTCATCTGAGCGTTCTCTGTTTCCACATGGGACTGCAGGTGCCACCCTGAAGAAATTTGCATTTGACTGCTGTGTTCTTCCATGAAGGGAGCTGTGATTTACTGGGCTGGATCAGACCTGGGTTCAGATTCTGGCTAAGCCACTTATGAGCTGTCCTGGTCCTGGGGGCTCATCCCTACAGGCTGCCTTTCTCAGATTTCCTTATCAGCCGGCTTCCTGCTGGGTCTGACCTTGGCAGGGGTGGGGGGATGGGCACTGGCATTAAGCTAGAAGATGGGAGAAGGTGAGAAACCAGGGTATTTCTCCCTCCCCAACCCCCCCACCCCCGCAACCCCCTGCTTCTGGTAGCTTTGCTAATTCCTTCAAGTTCCCAGCTTCCAACAGGTGACCCTGGCCCCAGGGTTCTAGGACACCACTACCTTCCTCCATCCCAGCCACATAGGGGTAGAGCATCTTTCTGCTATTGCTAATCTCCAAGTGGTCTTTCCATCCCTGCTCCCATATAAGCAATTCCCTGCATTAAATCCTCTCTGTTCTAAATGCTCAAAATGGTCTCTAACTCTTTGATTAGATCCTGACTGAGGTACCAGCTAAGTGACTTCACTTCTCTGAGCCTTGGTTCCCCTATCTGTAAAAAGAGGATAATTATGGTACCTACCACCTATTTGTGAGTATTAAATAAGATAATTTTAGTTAAATCTTTGGCTCAGTTTCTGGCATATAAGAAGACTGGTTTTCCTGGATCAGAGACTCTAGGCATGGCTTGCTTTCTTTTTTTTTTTTAAAGATTTTTATTTATTTATTTGAAAGAGAGAGAGGGAGAGAATGAGAATGAGAATGAGCAGCGGGGAGGGGCAGAGGGAGAGGGAGAAGCAGACTCCCTACTGAGCAGGGAGCCTGACATGGGGCTCGATCTGAGATCATGACTCGAGCCGAAGGCAGACACTTAATCGACTGAGCCACACAGGCGCCCTAGGCATGACTTACTTTCAGCAATTTAAGCAATATCATTAATTCTGTAGTTAGCTACAGCACTATACTTTGCTTTACTATTTTGAAAAGCATTGGTTCTGGGTGTGCATATTAATGAGCATCACCAGAACAGCACATTCAAGCGACTGAGATTGGGGGATCAACCCAATTGCTTCTGCCCCCCACTTCTTTCCCTCTTTCACTACAAGCCAGCATCTCTCCTTACCGCCATGCACAGCCACATAGATGCAGAGAAAATGCTGAACTTTCAGAATCTCCTGGGGCTCCTGGAAGCTTGTGTGTCATCATGAAACACAAGCCCATCCTATAAATCTGTCTTTCATCAAAGCTTCAGTTACTGATGCCAAGTGTCAACATATCAGATTGTTGGCTAATTTTAGCCTTCTCTCTGACTGTCTTGCAGACATGTAATTAATATCCCAGTTCAGCAGAGATCCAGGGACATGTCTATTTTGCATTATGGTTGTGAGGCCTTGACCATTAGCACTCAGGTTCAAAGTCTGAAAGTGCCACTCGTGTGTGTGATTTCGATGTGTCCCATTCCTGCACACTTCCTGGGCCACTTATCCCTTTAAAATCAAAATCAAAATGGTCCAGGCTCCCATCCTGTGTATTGTGGGAAGACCACTGCCTCCTTGAATATATCTGAGAATTCTCAGAGGGCTCCTGTACTCTTGGTCACTTCTTGTTTGGAATTCAAGGTGGCTTCATGAGCCGTCTTGCTTCCTGAAGCTGTTTTCTTCTCTTTGTCTTGCTTTGAACATAGTACCTCTCCTTGATGCCTTGAAGAATTACCAAAATAGGCGAGTTGTGTGTAGCAGATGTTCACTGAAGTTTTGGGGATGGCCGAGCTGGATCACAACTCGAGACAGACAAAGAAACAGGTTCAAATTGAATGTTCAACATTGTAAATTTTCTTACCCATTCCCGCTATAGGGACTCTCTCAGCAAATGTTGTCCTTCTTGGTCTCCCACCTGCTGCCATGTTGCTGGGGTTCCTTGCTCCTTGATCTCTCTCTTCCCACCTTCTCTCATTTTGGTTTGCAAACCCCAAATTCATGCTACATTGGCACTGAGGGTGAGAAACATCTTCTCCCCCACTGGAATTCCTCATAGGCATAGAAATGGCTTTGATGAGTGTTTGGGGAGGGGATGAGCTTTCTGTCTGCGTGTCCTAGAACTCTCTCCAAAGCTTAGAAGACAGTGGAGGGGAGAAGAGATGGGGGGCAGAGAAGAGATGCCTGAGCAAGCTGGAGAGAGGCATGGGGCAGTTGAAGACCCAAGTGAAAGCCCAATAAATTTTTTAGGATTGATGATGTCCACAGTGGCCCCCAGTCATTGTTCATGTTGTTGCGATGTACACCTCTTCTTTGTGCCCCCTGTGGAATATTCAGGTAAAGATGACATAGTTAAGAAGTTTTTGCTCTTAAAAAAAAAAAAAAAAGAAGTTTTTGCTCTTGGTAGATTCCTTTGGGGGTTTGAAGACCAGGCTGCCAATACTGTAGATAAAGCTCATGTATCTGAGGAAACTCCTGAGGCGCCAGGATAGAGGATGTTAAGAGGAACATGAGGACATCAGCCTCTGGGATGTGTGGAAATCAAGGGTCCAGGAATGTTCTGGAAGGTGCTGGAATATGCAGAAGTCTAGGGATGAACCTTTGGACTTCCTCAGGTGGTGGGATTAGTGAGAGTCTGTCATTGAGGGTCCTGGTAGGAAACCGTTGGCATCCTCCAACTGGGTTGAGGGGCTGTTTTAATACAGGGCTATTTCCAAAACTGTGAGCAGTTTGGGGAAACCAACAGGAAATCGTGTTGTATGCTGGGTTCTCATCAGTGGGGTCCCTGTCCCATGGGCACGAAGGAGCCGTCGGGTAGTGCGATGCCTGCATGTTCATTTCTGTGGCTGCTATAACAGGTCACCACAAACTTAGTGGTGTGAAACAGCACAGATTTGTTATTTCATAGTCATGGAGGTCAGAAGTCCAAACTGGGGTAAACTCAAGGTGTTGGCAGAAGTTCCAGGGGGAGAATTCTCTTCCTTGTCTTTTCCAGCTTTTCTCCATATTCCTTACCTCTTAGTCCACAGCCAGCCTATCACTCTGACCTCCTTCTGTCTTCTCATCCCTGCTCCTTCTTCTCAAGTCAGGACTCCCTCAACCTCCCTCTTATAAGCACTCCTGGATTATATCCGGGGCTCACCCCGATAATCCAGAAGAACTCCCCGATCTTGCGACCTTGCAGACCACATCTTACAAAGTCCCTTTGGCCATGTAGGGTTCTGGTAGAGAGGGAACACAAGCAGGGGGAGTGGGAGAGGGAGAAGCAGGCTTCCCGCCGAGCAGGGAGCCCGATGCGGGGCTCGATCCCAGGACCCTGGAATCACGACCTGAGCCGAAGGCAGGCGCTTAACGACTGAGCCACCCAGGCGCCCCTCCCAGGGCTGTTCTGAGTAGCTGGGCTGAAGCATACGCTGAAGAGTTTGGGGTTTATCCTGAGGGCAATAGGGAGCCACTGAAGGTGTTCGGTAAGAGCATGACAAGATTTGGAGAGAAAAATGGGGAAGGGTTTGACATTCCAGTTTTACAGGGCTTTGAATAAAGACTGAGAGTCGGGCATTTTAAAGATGCATATTTGGGGACTGGTGAGGTTACATGGGGAGACGTGGACCAGATTTCCTTCTGGTTTGCCTTTGTCAGCACTTTATAATAATTGCACACCTACACTTTCACACTTTTAGTCTTTGAGCCCGATTATCTTTGAACCTCCCCTGGTGTCTAGCACTGGTCTGGCACATAGTAGGTATTAATTAAAATTTTGGTGAGTCGGAGTGAATGTGGTAGGCTACCTGACCTTGAAGGTTCTAGGCTTCAGATTGCCCATTTATGAAACCAAGGGGTTAGACTGGGGCACTTAGTGCCCTGTGTCAGTGGTATTTAAAATCCTGTCTTTTTGTGTGGAGGGCATTTCCTGGTGAGACCCATATTGGAGAGGGAAGTTGGACCAGAAGACTTTGGAGGATCTCACTCAGCTCGGAGACTTGTAGCTTTACAGCTGCCTCTAACATTCATCAAATATCCGTATGCACCAGAGCTGTTCTTGGGCCTCGTAGTGGGTTATCTCATCAAATCTTCTCAATAATCCCATGAAGAAAGGCACCACTAGTAGCCCCATTTTACAGATAAGGAAACTGAGGCTGAACCAGAACATCAGGTGGTTTGCCTGAGGTCACACAGCCAGGGGATGATAGAGCTGGGATTTGAACCCAGGTCCCCAGACTCTGGAAACCAGCCCTGACACCCTCTTCTTTGATGTTCAGATCCTTCTAGTTTTCTTAATGCCTAAATACCTCAGTGTCTATATTTCAGGAAAAAGGATGCTCTCTCCCATAACCACAATTCAGTTTGCAAAATCAGGAAAGGTAACATGTCTCTATAACAGTATTATCCAGTCCACAGTCCGTTTTAAAATTTTATCGACTGGCCCAGTAATATCCGTTTATTCTCAGTCCAGAATCCAGTCCAGGATTCTGCATTACATTTAGTTGCCGTGTCTCCTTAGCCTCCTTTCTTCTGGAACAGCTCCTCAGCCCTTCTCTGTTCCTTGACCGATAACATCTTCAAAGTGTTCAGGCCTGTTATTTTGGAGAATGCCCCTCAATTCAGCTTCCCCAATGACCATGATTAGATTCAGGCTGTGTACTTTTGGCAAGTACAAAGCAGAGATGAAGCTGCATTTTTTCTCAGTGCATCCTATCAGGAGGTGCATGCGTGCTGTTGATTTGTCCTGTTCGAGGTGAGGTTCACTTAGATGGCTTGGTTAGATGTTATTTTTTTTAAACATCTCTTTGTTGGCATCCTCCTAGAAGAAGGACTTTACCTTTCTCCCATTTACTCATTTATTTGCATTTACTTATACTGACTTGGGCTCATAGATCACCAGAGCCTTTATGCATTTGGATCTCTCCCTAATTATTTTGCCAGGTGAACTGTCTCTTCCTCATCTGTACTGTGTGAATTCAGTGCCTCTTCTATCCTTTGAAAATTCAGAGGCCTCCGCTGTCTGGAAATAATTCGGTTTTAGCTAGAAAGGAGCAAATTCCCAGACTCCAGCTCTAAGAAGGAGGAGGGAGAGGAACGGATGCTTAGGGATTTTTCGGAACCATCACCAAGCCCCAAAGAAGCTTGGACTGCAAAGCCTCAGGGAGCTGAGGTCCTCATACTGCTCTGTTGGTTGTTGTTGTTCAGCAAGCACTGTGGGGCGTGAGTGGTGGCCAGCCAACACTGTGGTTCCCAGGTGCTGGCCACTTCTATATGCCAGTGTCCCTCCATTCGTGGTTGTGGGACTGTGGATACCTCTACAATATGAGCTTCCTGGGGAAACCCAGCGAGCCCATCCTGTTGGCTTTTTTCTTCCCAAAGATTTGATCCAAGTGAGGTTCATCCCCCTGTAGCCTGTTCTTCCTTTCTTTCTTGCCACAGGACTCATGAAGTGTTTAACATTTTTTTCCTCCCTCCCTCTCTCTCTCCCTCCCTCCTTCCCTCCCTCCCTTCCTTCTTCCCTCCATCCCTCCCTCCTGCCCTTCCTTCCTCCCTCCCTCCCTTTAACAAATCAATGCTCTTGAACACCTACTATGTGTTTATCCATGAACAAGACAGACACAACCTGCCCTCAAGCTCTCCTATGGGAGACAGCCATTAAACAATTTCACAGTGAAATACCTGATCACAGACCTTGATAATGCTGCCACAGAATGTCAGAGTGGGAAAGTACCCTTTCATTTTACAAACAAAGAAACTGAGGTGCAGACCTCACAGCTGTCCTGAGTCAGGGAGGGTCTAGAACTTGAGTCTCCTGCCACCTGCTCCTGCCCTCCATCGCTCAACCCAAGCCCCAGCTGGTGGATGACAAACCTCACGGCTGGCTCTACCGGAGCCATGCTTGGGGCTTGCTATCAGCCTAATTAAATATGCCCTTCTTGTGTAGGAGAAACCGCTGGGCGTTGCAGGAGATCAAATATTTATCTTCTCAACAAAGCAAAGTAAACTTAAGTAAAATGCAGACATCTGTCTCCTGTGTAAAAATAAGGCCATGAAGGTGGGGATCAGGAGGAGGTGGCTCTGAAGTGGCTGGCTCATTGTCCCTGTCTCATTGTCCCTGTCGGATCTTTTCATTCTGCTGTTTCTCTGGTTCTGTCTTTGTCCTTTTCAGTCTCTGACATTTTCTCTGCCTTGCTCTCTCTCCATCTCTGTTTCTGTCAGTTTCTGTCTTTCTCTGTCTCCCTGCATGTCTCTCAGCCTCAGTCTCTCTCTGTTTCTGTCTCATCCCTCGTGTCCCAGCCGGGCCCAGTTACTCCCCACACGGTGTCTTTCCCCTTTCCGGGAGCACTGCATCTGTGCCCCCTCCCCAGATTTCTGCCTGCCTTATTCATCCTTCAGGGCTGAGTTTCAGTGTCACCTTATACTTTGAGGGACCTAAAAACTCCACGAGGACAGAGATTTTTGAGTCTTTCCTTCCCTGCTGTGTCTTTCACAACTTGGAATGAGATTTGTATGACAAATTATTTGCTGATTTCATTAATTGCATCTAGAACAGTGCCCGGTGCGTAGCAGGTGCTTGGTAAATATTTATTGAATGAACGAGTAAGTGAATAAATAGGAGGCCTTCCCTGATGCTCCCAACCTGGGTCTGTGCCCCACAGTATCTGGTACTATGGCTGTCATAGTCTTTCTCTCTATTATAATTGCTTAGCATATTGCATAGGCTGCTGTAGCAAGATCTCAACAATAATTCAGAGGTGACAGCTAGGTCCATAGGTGGTCCTCAGTTATCCATGGACCCACACTGACCTGGGCTGACAGTGGCTCTGCCATCCTCCACATATGGTAGCAGGAATGACAGAACATAGAAGTGCAGACCTGGAGGGTTTCACGGGCCAGCCCCGGAAGTGACACCAATGGCTTCTGCTCACATTCTGTTGGCCAGAATTCAGACCCATGGCTCCATCTAGCTGCAAAGGAGGCTGGGAAATTTAGTCCCACGTGTGCCCTGGAAGATGGGGAGATCAGGTCTGGTGACAGCGGGCAGCCTCGGCCACATATACTTGCCTGTTTGAATCCCTTCCTTGGGTTTAAGCCCTGGGAAGATGGGGACTATATCTGTCCTGGTCATTCTTGTGTCCTTGGCAGCTAGCTCACAGCCTGGCTCATGTAGACTAATGGTTCCCAAACTTGGCTGCAGGTTGGAATCATCTGGGGGTATTTAAAACATCCTGATGCCTGGTTCCCACCCTTTGAACATTCTGGTGTAATTGGTGTGGTGTGTGACCTGGGCATTGAGATTTTTAAGCTTCCCAGGTGATTCTAATGCGTAGAAAGATTTAGGGACCACAGTGATCAACCCTGAACAAATGAAGTTAATGTTTGAATAAATGAATGACCAAATCTGCCACCTGTCGTTGATACTCTGTACCAGTGGTTACAAACTCATATCTTGGGAGATGGCATGTTTTGTTTGGCTTATAGGGAGCTTAAATCTTTCTCTTTTTAAAATTACATCGAGTGCCAAGATTTAAAAGCCGGAAGATATCTTTTTTTTTTTTTTTAAGATTTTATTTATTTATTTGACAGAGAGAGACATAATGAGAGAGGGAACATAAGCAGGGGGAGTGGGAGAGGGAGAAGCAGGCTTCCTGTGAAGCAGGGAGCCCAATGCGGGGCTCGATCCCAGGACCCTGGGATCATGACCTGAGCCGAAGACACATGCTTAACGACTGAGCAACCCAGGCGCCCCTTAAAGCCGGAAGATATCTTGTAACATTTTTTTCCCACATAACACTTTGAACTTTTGGTCTCTCTTAAAAAATGGAAATGATCTGTTGGCACCGAGATCCTTGAGATGGACATGTGTTGTCCTGTCTGCCCCAGTCCCCACCGCTCCCTTATGTTTGCCTGCCACCTCCTTCACCCGTTTGTAGTTTCTATAGAGCTTAAAGGCTTTTGCATTGGATTCTCTTGGTCTAAATAACCTCCTGTGACTTATCTCAAGAATTCCTGTTTATCCCAGACTCAGTCTTCTTTGAGAGAGTGATATGCTCTCAAGAGCATTCTGGGCCAGGCATTTTTCCTGTCTCTGCCTTCAACTCAGTTGATCCACCAGATCCCAGTCCCTCCTCCTGGGAACACATTTTGTCTATTTCATCAGCACCCTGGGGTGTAGGCAGAGGGCTTAGTGGGACAAGCACTGAGCTGGGAGTCAGGCTGCCTGGGCACTGTGCACTAACTCAACTGGGAATCTTAGAGACAGGGCACTTCTCTTTCCTGGCATCTGCTCATTCCTCTGTAAAAAGGGGCAGTTGAACCCAATGAGCTTTCAGTTCCCTTCCTAGTCTCAGACTCAGGGAATCAGGTCTCATTTCAGAGTCTAGAGGATTTTCCCTTTGAAAAAGGTTATTTCCAAGCTAGGAATCTGCTTAGTTTATGGCTTGTCTCTGAAATGAAGCTGCTCACACTCCTTTTCCTGATAGAAATCAGCCACTTACCAATGCTGCATCCAGCCATGCAAAGCAGTATGGCAATTAATTACATCAGTAAATAAATTATTGTCATACAAATTCCATTAACTGGCACTAAAGGGGAGATTGCATCTCCCCTTTAAAAATTAATGTGTGGCATCTTTTGAGGAAGGGCTTCTTTTTTATCTCTCAGCCGGACCAATAGTTTGTTTATAGCAAATGTGCCCAGGAAGAGAAATATTAAAAACCCCGATTTACCAAGGGCTGAGTCAGTTTTTAGAGTTCTCTCTCTTTTTCCTAAAGGAATCTCACCATGTAGTCCAGATGTCTGTATCTGCAGGATAGACTCACAGTGGGGTGCTTAATACCGCATTCTTGTCTGGTCACTGTTGATGTAGTTGTGCATACAAAGTGGCTTCTGAAGGAAGGGGGCCTCCTTTCTCCTTCACACTGAAGGTGAAGGAGGTAGCTTAGAGGTAGATATTGTTTTTTTGGCAGATGGGAGAACCACCAAGTGAATATCTATCGTCAGCCTTAAAACACTGCAATTTTATCTCTTCGGAATGTGCCTACACTAGACAAAGACCCAAAACAATATGTCGTGGGCTTTGTACCGTGTTACTGTTGAGTTTGTGTCCCTAAGATGTAGACCCCGGGTCAGGGAGTCACGTGTAGGTGGTTTATTGGGAGGTGGTCCTAGGAAACACTGGCAGGGGACTGGACCCATGAGAAGGAAAGAGGAGGAAGCCCAAACAGGGTGAGCCAGTTGTTACTGTGGGCAACTGGAGCTCATTCCCACTGGAGAACTCTGGGAGCTACTGCAGAACATGCTCCTCAGTTGATCCACCTAAGGGTTGAGGGAGCCGGGGTATTTATACACCTACTCTCTCCCATCCAAGCACTAACTGGGCCTGACCCTGCTTAGCTTCTGAGATCAGATGAGATCAGGCGCGTTCAGGGTGGTACGACTGAAGATTGTACACCTGCTCTCTCGCCATTGGTCAAAGGTTGCTCCCTGGGGAAGTTAATTCCCTGATACTTCTCCCTGCCATGAACAAGGGTAGAGTGACATGCAGGGTCCCCTACATTGGCAAGGCCCAAGAGGAGAAGGGTGGGGCACAAGTGTGTATGCTCCAGTCTCCAATCTCCGACCTTTCTTCTCTTGATAGTGTCCTGAATTTCATGCCACATTTTTTCTATGATAGCCTTGGAGGAAGCTAAATTTACCTTCACTCTGGGATCTAGGAAAGGGCATATGCAGCTCAGGCTTAAACTCATCATCATAATCCTACCTCCTGGCCATAGTACTGGTTCAGGATGAGCACATTTGCAGTTCAGGACATTGAGAAGCTGATGGATGCTGAGAAAGATCTCTCACTCTCCTCCTGGGAGGGCTTACAAAGTCAACCTTCTCTCCTCTTGTCTGGACTTGGGGAAGAAGGCACACAGCCTTGGGAGTTGTCAGGGACCATCTTGAGACCATGGAGGAGAATCAGATAGAGGATAAAGCCAGCACCATAGAAAACAAGGAGAAAAAACAAGACCTGAATGTTGGTCTCCCCACAGTGCTGCTCAGTCAAGGCATCCTTGACACATAGCTTCCCTTAGGACTTTTGGTTATTTGAACCAATTAATCACTTTATTATTTAAGCCAGTTGGACGTGAGGTTTTTGGCGTTGCAGCTGCGCACTCCTTACCTGGTACAAATGAGAATACTCAGTAAAGGGGGCTAAGGTGAGGAGATGGGCTTTCTCATGAACTGTGGGTTGGATGATGAAATAATACGACTATTCTGGAAGCCCTGTGGTTAGTAGGCAGCACAGTGCTATGATTGTGGGCTTGCCCTTTGGAGACGGACAGACCTGGGTTCTATTCCTGGCTCCGCCAGTTTTTAGCTGTGTGACATTGAGAGGTTATATACCTCTCTGAGCCTCAGTTTCCCCATCTATAGAATGAGGTATAATAAAAACACCAGCCTCGTAAGATTGTTCAGAAGGTAAAGGAATGCGGTTCCTGGCATGAACTTCATGCTCAACAATTGCTAATACTAATGATTATTCATGTTATGAAAGAGTGTATGTGGTCACAAGGATCAGATGCCTTCAGAATGTATAAACTTCTTGACTCAGCAAATAGGACTTCCAGGAATTTATCCTCAGTAAACAATCAGATAAGTGCCTAAAGACATATGTATGAGAATTTTCTTTGTATCATTATTTCAATAGGTAAAAAATTGGAAACAATGTAATGTTCAATGATGGGATCTATGTTATACCAATAACGGTACGACTATGTAACATAATATATTGGGGTTATTAAGAGGATGATGTATATTGTAGTATTAGGACACACGAAGATATTCTTTATATATTAAGTGGGACAAAATTGGATTCTAAAGCAGTATGTAAAATTGGTGCTGCTTTTGTAAGTAAGGACACCGCAGCATTAAGTTTTGCTCTCTTTGGCGGTACAGTGTGGGATTATGGGTAATTTTTGATGCCTACTTTCCCTGGTGTTTGGGTGTTTAATTATGCAATGAGCACAAATTACTTTTATAATCAGAAAACAACAACAAAGTTCTTTCTATTTTAAAAACACAAATGAGGTTCAATTCTCTTCATCTGTTACATTGTCAAATGCCCCTTTGATGCCCCGCATTTTTCCGAATACGCAGTGGGTTTGCACTGTTTCCCACAAAAGGTCACGGAAAGGGTTTTCCTTAATCTTAATTTGTTTCTCATGGCTAAAGTAATATGTGTCCCTAATACAAAGGTCTTGCACCTCCCATTCCCTATTATTTCACTCCCAAATTCCAAATGTGTATATTTTTAGCTTTTCTATGCATATGCTTATCTCTTATGTTTACTCTCTATGTATATGCTAATATATATCTCTTGCATTTCTTCTTTTGTGAACCACGCCCAGTGGTAAGCTACCCTTTTCACTTAATAGCCTTTTAGTAAAACACAAAATGCTACATGTATGAGAAGGCAAGTCTTAATTCCAAAAATAATTTGAAGAAGTTTGCTTCTTAAAGATCAGAGAACTAGAATGTATACATATATTGGTTTTTCTTTATTGAGTTATAATTTACATACAGTGAAATGTGCAGATCTTAAAGGGTACAGTTTAAGAAGTATATGGGCGCCTGGGTGGCTCAGTTGGTTAAGCGACTGCCTTCGGCTCAGGTCATGATCCTGGAGTCCCGGGATCGAGTCCCGCATCTGGCTCCCTGCTCGGCAGGGAGTCTGCTTCTCCCTCTGACCCTATCCCCTCTCATGTGTTCTCTCTCATTCTCTCTGTCTCAAATAAATAAATAAAATCTTAAAAAAAAAAAAAGAAGTATATATATTTATATATCTTTTTTTTTTTAAAGATTTTATTTATTTATTTGAGAATGAGAGACAGAGAGCATGAGAGGGAGGAGGGTCAGAGGGAGAAGCAGACTCCCTGCCGAGCAGGGAGCCAGATGCGGGACTCGATCCCGGGACTCCAGGATCATGACCTGAGCCGAAGGCAGTCGCTTAACCAACTGAGCCACCCAGGCGCCCCTATATTTATATATCTTTAACATAGAACCATACTTTATACACTTTCTTGCCACTTGCTTTTTTCACTGAGCACATTACATCTTGGACATTTTCCCCCGTCTATCCCATTCTTTTAGTGGCTGCATAACATTCTGTCATTGTGACTATATGGTCATTTATTTCCCCAAACCCCTATTGATGGACATTTGGGTTGTGTCCAGTTCTTTTGCTGTTACAAACAATGCAATGAATATCCTTGTGTATCTATCTTTGTGTCCTTGTGGGGGGATTTTTCATAGGTGGATTGTTATTGATGTCTAAGCAGGATCGATTCAGAATGCTTCATGTAGATTGTTCAAGAGATATATTCTCTGTTCTCAGAAGGGCACAGCTAGGCAAATACCATCTTGCTCATGTTTCCTCCCAATTATGGTCCTGACTAGGGACCTCAGCTTTCACATTAACTCAGTTAACTCAGTTTCCTCCCCTATCTTCAGGTTTTGTACCCAGGTGAAATCCTACCCACGGAATCAGGGCAACTTCGGGATTTGCATTTGTCAATGGAAGGGTAACTCTGTACGGTGCTCTTTGGGCTCTTGATACTATGGTGGGTGTGATGGATATGGCCCCACTCTCCTAGGGCTGACATTCTAGTGGAGGAGGCAACAAAGGAAACACATGAATAATGCAGAAAAGCCACTTTTTGCCACATCTTGAAGTCTCACTTGGATAACAGCAGGGAAGAGCAGGGGACTGATCCTTCGATCCTTTGCTGCCCTACCTTATGAATAGCCCTACCGCTCCCACTGGAATGGGGAAATTTCTCTTTGGTAGAGTGTATTTTTTTGTGTCTTGTCCAGTCTGTGGAGAAGTATGTTCCTCTCTCTTTGAAGACCCACAGAGGCCCTGGGATTAATGATTTCACAGAAATAAAGCCTGGATTTTGTGGATGCAGCAAAGTATCATGGAAAGAGGACATGATTAGGGGTTACAGAAGCCTGGGTTTGAATCCAAGTGATGGATAGCTAAGTAAAGGCCCTGAAACATGTCCATATCCTAATTCCTGGAACCTGGGAATATATGACCTTACCTGGCAAAAGGGACTTTGCAGATGCCATTAAGGTAACGATTTTGAGGTGGGGAGAGTATCTGGGATTTTCTGGGGTGAGGGAGCGATGTAATCACAAGGGAGGCAGGAAGGTCAGAGTTAGTGATAGACGTGACAATGGGAGCAGAGGTGGGAGTGATGTGGAGTCCTGAGTCCAAGCCTCTAGAAGCTGGAAGAGGCAAGAAGCGGATTCTCCCCTAGAGCCTCCAGAATAAATGCAGCCCAGGTCACCCATGTGGACACCTGACCTTCAGAACTGGAAGATAAATCTGTGTTGTCTTAAGTCACTAAATTTGTGGTAACCTGTTAGTAGCAGTAGGAAAACTATATACCAGCCCTGCCATTTACTGCTGTATGACTCCGGACAAGCCATTAATCTCTCTGAGTCTCAGTTTATCATCTGTAAAATGAGCCTAATGATACCTTTCCTGTGGGTTTTAAAAAAACTATTGGAGAGAACATTTCAAGTGCCTGCCTCAGTGCTTGGAGCATAATAGGTGCCAAGCAAATAAACAGAAGGCATTATATTATTGATGCTGTTGTTGTTGATAATTTAGTTCCTCCACATTATAAAAGATTTGAGCCGCCTTATAAGAACACAAACCATGAACCAATGACAAAATAGAAATCGAGATTCAAGGTCACCAAAAAAATAAGGGCAGGTGGAAATTCAGTTCAGAGAAAAGATAACACATGGGTAGGCATTCTGGCTTTAGGGAGTTACTCCAGTTGAGGTTCAGATTTGGCACGGAGCTTCCTGGCTGCCAAGGTGAAAAGGAGGATACATTGAGTCTTACACTTTTTAATAAGAGAGAGAGAAGAATTCAGTTACTAAGAAAAGCTTTGCTTTCCTATATGTAGAAAATATAAGAAATCTATATATATTTCCTATGGTGTGCTTAGTGCAGGTAACTAATTATTTGATTATTTAATTTAATTTATTTTTTTAAAGATTTTATTTATTTGACAGAGGGAGAGAGAGCGCAAGCAGAGGGAGAAGCAGGCTCCCCATTGAGCAAGGAGCCTGATGCAGGGCTCAATCTGAGGACGACCCTGGGATCATGACCTGAGCTGAAGGCAGATGCTGATTATTTTAATTTGTTTCCATTTATTAGACTAGTTATTTTTAACCCTGGCATCACACCCAAATCCCCTGGGACCTTTTATTTTATTTTTATTTTTTTCATTATGTTCAGTTAGCCAACATATCGTACATCATAAGTTTTTGTTGTAGTGTTCAACGATTCATTAGTTGCGTATAACACCCAGTGCTCATCACAACACATGCCCTCCTTAATACCCCTTACCTTGTCACCCCATCCCCCCACCCCCCTCCCTTCTGTGGCCCTCAGTTTGTTTCCCGGAGTCCAGAGTCTCTCATGGTTTGTCTCCCTGTCTGATTTCTTCCCATTCAGTTTTCCCTCCTTTCTCCTGTGGTCTTCCACACTATTCCTTATGTTCCACATATGAGTGAAACCATATGGTAATTGTCTTTCTCTGCTTTGCTTATTTCACTTAGCATAATCCCCTCCAGTTCCATCCATGTCAATGCAAATGGTGGGTATTCATCCTTTCTTTTTTTTTTTTTTAAAGATTTATTTATTTATTTATTTATTTGAGACATAGAGAATGAGAGAGAGAGAGCACATGAGAGGGGGGAGGGTCAGAGGCAGAAGCAGGCTCCCTGCCGAGCAGGGAGCCTGATGCGGGACTCGATCCAGGGACTCCAGGATCATGACCTGAGCCGAAGGCAGTCGCTTAACCAACTGAGCCACCCAGGCGCCCGGTATTCATCCTTTCTGATGGCTGAGTAATATTCCATTGTATATATGAACCACATCTTTATCCATTCGTCTGTTGAAGGGCATCTTGGTTCCTTCCACAGTTTCACTATTGTGGACATTGCTGCTATGAACATTGGGGTGCATGTGCCCCTTCTTTTCACTACATCTGTATCTTTGAGGTAAATACCTAGTAGTGCAATCGCTGGGTTGTAGGGTAGCTCTATTTTTAATGTCTTGAGGAACCGCCATACTGTTTTCCAGAGTGGCTGCACCACCTTGCATTCCCACCAACAGTGTAAGAGGGTTCCCCTTTCTCCACAACCTCTCCAACATTTGTTGTTTCTTTCCCTGTCCATTTTGGCCATTCTAACTGGTGTAAGGTGGTATCTCATTGTGGTTTTGATTTGTATTTCCCTGATGGCTAGTGACATTGAATATTTTTTCGTGTGTCTGCTAGTTATTTGTATGTCTTCCTTGGAGAAATGTCTTTTCATGTCTTCTGCCCATTTCTTAACTGGATTATTTGTTTTTTGGGTGTTGAGTTTGATTAGTTCTTTGTAGATTTTGGATATCAGCTCTTTATCCAAAATGTCATTTGCAAATATCTTCTCCCATTCCATGGGTTGCCTCTCAGTTTTGTTGACAGTTTCCTTTGCTGTGCGAAAGCTTTGGAAACAGTCAACAAAATTAAGAGGCAACCCTGGGACCTTTTATTTTTTTTTAATTTTTATTGTTATGTTAATCACTATACATTACATCATTAGTTTTTGATGTAGTGTTCCATGATTCATTGTTTGCGCATAACACCCTGTGCTCCATGCAGAACGTGCCCTCTTTAATACCCATCACCAGGCTAACCCATCCCCCCCCTCCCCTCTAGAACCCTCAGTTTATTTTTCAGACTCCATCGTCTCTCATGGTTCGTCTTCCCCTCTGATTCCCCCCCCTTCATTCTTCCCCTCCTGCTATCTTCTTTTTTTTTTTTTTCTTAACATATATTGCATTATTTGTTTCAGAGGTACAGATCTGTGATTCAACAGTCTTGCACAATTCACAGCGCTCACCATAGCACATACCCTCCCTAATGCCTATCACCCAGCCACCCCATCCCTCACTCCCCCTCCAGCAACCCTCAGTTTGTTTCCTGAGATTAAGAATTCCTCATATCAGTGAGGTCATATGATACATGTCTTTCTCTGATTGATTTATTTCGCTCAGCATAACACCCTCCAGTTCCATCCACATTGTTGCAAATGGCAAGATCTCATTCCTTTTGATGGCTGCATAGTATTCTATTGTATACCACCTCTTCTTTATCCAATCATCTGTCGATGGACATCTTGGCTCTTTCCACAGTTTGGCTATTGTGGACATTGCTGCTATAAACATCGGGGTGCACGTACCCCTTCGGATCCCTGCATTTATATCTTTAATCCTGGGACCTTTTAAAAGTACATATGCCTCCTTCCACACCAAGCTAATTACAGTCTGAGTCTCTGGGAGTGGAGCTGGACATGAGTATTTTTTTAAAAGCACCCAGGTGGCTCTGATGGCAGCCAGAGTAGAGACCACTGCCCCCAAGTATTAGCTACCTGGAGGCAGAAATCAGGTTCATCTTATTTACAGCTCTGTCCCCAGGACCTTGCCTGGGGGTGTGTGGCTCAGTGTGCATTTTTAACTCATTTTTTTGTACAGGTAAACCATTGACCTGATTTAAAAAATGTCAGAAGATAGACAGTGGAATGTCTTCTTCCTTACCTAGCCTCTGTCGACAAGTTCTCACTTCTCCCCAGCCCCCCAATAGAGGTTACCATTGTTACAGTTTTTCTCCAGGGTACTTTTAGGTAAAAATAAGTAAAATTGAGTATTTGTGTGTGTGTGTGTGTATGTTTATGTAATGTTTACATTATGTAATGTTAGTTGAGTTCTTCACTGTTCTCTGGTGATATTATACATCCACACCCCTGCCATGACCTCATGGTGGGTAGAGTGTTCTTCTTCACCCCTTGACTTTGAACTTGGCCATGTGACTTGTTTTGGCCAGTGGGATATTAGCTGATAAGACATGAGAGTCTTGAAAAGTTTTTGTGTCATTACTCTTCCTTTCTTGTGCTCCGTGATCCACCATGAGAGGAGCATGCCATGGCTAACTGTTGTCCCCTTCAGCCTGGCCCTTGAACAAGGAATGTGGAACAGAGTCCACAAGACCTGAAGCTTGCAGCCTGAAGCAGAGCCACCCTGCTGAGCCCAATAGAGATCAACGGAACCCCAAATCTGAGAGCATGAGAGTGAACGATTACTCTTTAAACTTCTGGGGTGGTTTGTTAGGCAGCATTAGTGTGGGTATGCCATATCCAAGCTGCTCTATGCCTTATTATTTGCCACTCTATCATGGAGATCTTTCTATATCAGTGATTAGAGAGAGATCTCATTCTTTAAAGAAAAAAATCTACATAGCATGTCATTGCTTAGATATATTCTTATTTATTTAAAGCATCTAGATTGTTCCCAATATTTTGCTCTTAGAATTCTGCAGTGAATAACGTTGTATATACATTATTTTGCACAAGTCCAAACATCTCTGTAGGATAAATTCCCCGAAGGGAAATTGCTGTGTCAAAGAATATCCACTTTCATAATTTTGATAGATATCGTCCAATTATGCACCATAGGAACACTCCTACCAGAAGTGCTTGAGAATACCTATTTCCCCACAACCTTGCCAACAAAATGTGTTATTAACCTTTTGGATTTTTGCCAATCTGATGGGGAATATGGTCTCTCAGTGTAGCTTTAATAAGCATTTCTCTTTTTTTGAGTGAAATTGAGTATCTTTTCAAGTGCTTAAGAGTCATTTGTGTTTTATTTTCTATGAACTGTCTATTCATTACCTTTTAACCATTTTTCTATTAGAATGTCTTTTTTCTTACCAATTCCCTCAATACATATTTGCTGAAGAAATGAATGAATAAAATAAGAGGAATTTAAATAGGGAGGACTGGATGCCATGGCTCCATATCCCAAATGAAACCCAGCAGAAGCAAGAATAGATTTGGCATGGCTGTGGTTGTTCATCATGTCCTTTGATAAAAAGCCCAGGATCTCACATTTAAATGCCACTTCTGATGGACAGTTCTGCAAGAGGCTGAGGTAACGAGGTCGAGGTTGAAGGAAGCAGCCTTCTGGAGCCAAGAGCTGAGAATATCCAGAGGGCTGTGGCAGTCCTTAGCAGGACATTCAGTGGGAGTGGACCAGGGTGGGATCATATGCACCTGGGGCCCAGAAGATCTTACTCATTCTCTGAAACGGGTGGTCAGGAGTGGATCTATATGCTTTAGACACTACACAAGCAGGTGGCAGGCTGACATCCTAGTGTGAATATGTAAGGAGGCAAATCTGGATGGAAGGTATAGCAGACCTGGTATACGGGCCTCCCAGGACCTGCGTACCTGCCTTGCTTTCTGGCCAGAGCAGGCTTGGCAACAGTTCGTGATGTTCTCATGGTCTGGGAGACATGGGCTGTTGCCACCAGCCTTGCTATTGTCATTCCTGCTATTGCTGTTGGCAGTTGCTCTGGTCCCTTACATTTCTTATTTCCACTGAGGCATGAAGCATTGTGAAGTCCAGTTGATCCCCAACTCTATGAAATCAAAGTGTGGGGGAGTTGACACCCCATGAGAGCTGGTGTGGATATATTATTTCTGGCTCCAGATGGATGGTTCAGAGGTGCAGCCTCTCTGAAGACTTCTTCTGAGCAACCAACCTGTCCCCAGCTTCATAATACCCTCCATTTACTTGAATCCCTTCTTTCCTCTCACTCCTGCTTCCTTGGGATTGCAGTCCCCAGGGCATGTACACTTTTGACCCATGCTCTGCTTTCTCAGGAATTCTGGCTAGGACAGAAAGTATACTCATTTCCATCTGGAGGTTGTGGTTTTTCTAACTTCATATGGAATACCTAGATCCTAAAAGCAAAATGGCTTGTGGTATAACTGCAAAGAAAGTTTAAAAGAAAAATTCTACTACTCATTGAAAACACATAATAGGTGTTAACTCTGTGCTCAAAGTTTCACCTATGTTCTGACACCTAATTCCCACAATATCTCTGTGAAGTAGCACAGCTGTCATTTTTTTTTGTATAAAATGTTTTTTTTATTTGTCCCATTATTTCCTTTTTTTAAATTATGTTATGTTAATCACCATACATTACATCATTAGTTTTGATGTAGTGTTCCATGATTCATTGTTTGCGTATAACACCCAGTGCTCCATGCAGAATGTGCCCTCTTTAATACCCATCACCATGCTAACCCATCCTCCCACCCCTCTCTCATCTAGAACCCTCAGTTTGTTTTTCAGAGTCCATCGTCTCTCATGGTTCGTCTCCCCTTCCGATTTCCCCCTCTTCATTCTTCCCCTCCTGCTATCTTCTTCTTCTTCTTTTTTTTAAATAACATATAATGTATTACTTGTTTCAGAGGTACAGATCTGTGATTCAACAGTCTTGGACAATTCACAGCGCTCACCATACACGGCTGTCATTTTACCAATAAAGGAACTGAGACTTTGGATGTTTACATTAGTGGATGTTGGAGCTGGGCCTTCAACCCCATTCTGCTCCGCCCCAAACCAGTACTCATGGGATTCAGGTCACACAAAATGTTGGAATGCATTTGAAAACAATGCCTTAATAGAGGAGGTCCCATAAATGTATCGGGCTGACCCTTTATAGACTCACTCTTCTGTTTCATGGAAGTAAGAAGTTATTAACAACAATATATAAGTTTTTGGAAAAGATTTTATTTATTTATTTGAGAGAGAGAGAGAGAGAGATCATGAGTGGGGGGAGGGAGGGAGAGGGAGAAGCAGACTCCTACTGAGCAGGGAGCCCAACGTGGGGCTGGATCCCAGAACCCTGGGATCATGACCTGAGCTGAAGGCAGACGCTTAATCACCTGAGCCACCCAGGCGGCCCAACAATACATACTTTACAGATGGGCACCACTCTGTGCCTTCCAAGTTCTTCCATATTTGATCTTCCCTACTAGCTATGGGCAAATGCCACTGATAGACAGCAGGAACCAAAGCTCGGAGAGGCTGGAGGCTTGCCAAAAACCACTCAGCTTTTGGCCACTGGAAACAGGCTTGGATCTTTGGTGACCCTGTTTATCTAGAGCTCACCTTGCTTCCCATTGAGCATGGATGTGAGATTCTTGTTGCTGACTTGGAAATTGTTTCGGAAACATGCAACAGTGAAAACAATTTTTTTTTTTTTTTAAGCAAAGAGTAAAAGATAAGTTAAAGACTTATTTTTGCCTCCTTAATTTTTTTTTTTTTTTTTTTACAAAATGTACATCTTTTCCATTCACCAGAATGTGTGTGCATGTGTGTCCTTTCAGAGTTACTCTATGAATATCCTAGCGTACATGTCTATACAGGACCTCACGTAAAGCACTCAGATGGCAGCTCACTGTCCACACCCTGCTCGGAGATGGTTTCATCTCAGCCCATGTCGGCTGCATCTCTCGTTTGAGTAGTGCTTATTGCACAGTGTGGATGGATCATGAATCATTTGGCTGATCCTCCACTGAGAGCAGTTGGGTTGTCTTCTGCCTCCTGCTATGCATTTGTAATTAGAGAGTATGGCTTGATGGACGAGAAGATGGAAAAACAAAGGACTTGTCCAAGGTCAGGCAGCTTTTGGTGGCAAAGCCGAGATCTGAACATAGGTCTCCTGACCCTGGTCCACCTTGTTCATGGTTCCTCCATGATGTTGCAGGGCTTTGGGGAAAGGAGGGGCATGGCACTAAGCCCTCCAGACCAGTTTGGGGGGGTATGGGTGCAGACAACCCCCCTGCTTCTGGGTGTTGTCTCACCTGGCCATTCTCTTAATTCTCTAGCAGGCTCACAGTCACCAGTGACCTTCCTCAGTGTCCCTTATGTCCCTCTGCTCCACATCAGCACAGCAGCTCAGCAAGCCCCAGGATACCTCCCTCCAATGACAGGTAAGTCATTGATCGGCCCGGAGTGCTAGCGGAGAGCAGAATCTATTTAAAGAAGCACATGTTTCCAGGTGCTGAGTCACGTTGGGCTGGACCAGCAGGTTCAAGTTCAGGCAGCGTGGATGCTCTTGCACAGCAGGCACTGCAGCCTGGCTTGGACTTTGGCAACCACACCACAGAGGCTGAGCTGAAAGGCCACATTTAATGAGATGAAACACAACATCTTGAGCACCCCCATCAGTTTCTAGATTTTAAATGTAGGTATTCTCATTGCCTCCCCACTGACCATGGCTCTATTATAATGGTGATCAGTCAGCTAAAATTGCTGTCACAGACACCCAGATTTAAATCTTTGCTCTGCTGCTTAGTAGCTGTGTGACCTTGGGCAAGCCGAATAGCCTCTCTGAGCCGCAGTGTTTGTGAAGTGGGATTAATAGCTATCTTGCAGGGTGTAGGGGAGAGATAAATGCAGCAATAGGTAGGAATCCCATATCAGAGCACCTAGCATGTAGTAAGCATCGAACAACCAATAGCAAATTAAATTAGATTACATGACATTAAATAAAATATAAATTCAGCATCATGCTAGGCAGGGTAGGAAAATACCAAGCACAATGCAATACGATGCCGGATATCATGAACGTTGTTTAAAGATATAAAGTAGTGAAGTTATAATTACTTAAACAGGTCTGAACTTTGTGACATTCACATAGTTATTGAAAATCTGGCTCAGGCAAGGCACTGACTGAGGCTCTGGGATACACGAATGTCTGTGACCTCAGCAACTCACTATCTAACTGGAGAGACATGGAAACATACAGTTACATCCCAATGGGAAAAGTACTCGAATATGTTTAAAGTGGTGTGGGAATCCATGTCAAGGAGCAGCTGATTCTACCTGGAACACATAGGAGAGGCTTCTTCTTCTTCTTCTTCTTCTTCTTTTTTTTTTTTTTTAAGATTTTATTTATTTGACAGAGAGAGAGAGCACAAGCAGAGGGAGAAGCAGGCAGAGGGAGAGGGAGAAGCAGGCTTCCTGCGGAGCAGGGAGGCCGATGCGGGGCTCAATCCCAGGACCCGAGGATCATGACCTGAGCTGAAGGCAGACGCTTAACCGATTGAGCCACCTAGGCATCCCCGTAGGAGAGGCTTCTGACAGGAAACGAAGATGGCACATGCCTGGCCTGTGTGACATCACTCTCCATCCCGTGTCCACGGTAGCCATCAGTCATCAGTCTTGGCCCTGAGCACGAAGTGATGACCCTCTGGATCCTTCTCGACACGATGCTCTAGACAGCCATTACCAGTCAGTCAGTCAACACTGATATGATAAACACCACCTGCCATCCACAATTAAAAGGTATTTTGAGGCACCAAAAGGTGTCTAGCCATGGCATACAGAAAATTAGGGCTCTAGATCTCATGGAAGAGAGCTTGTCTGGGGAGAGGGATGAGGCAACTGGGAATTCGGTTGTGGCTTTGACACTTATGTGCCATGTGATCTCTTTGAACCTGGTTTTCTCCAAGTGGCTCTGGTTCTTGGAGCTCTGAGACAAGAGAGGGCGTTCCATTTTGGGTGTTTGAGGAATGCTTACCACAAGAGGCAGATTTCAGGGGGCTTTGAAGGGTGGGCATAATTTGCATCCACAGGGTTAATGTGTGTGTGTGTGTGTGTGCGCGCGTGCGCACGTGTGCTAGCTCATGCATGCACATTCCAAGTATGAGAAAATATGGTTGGTAGGCAATGGGTGGACTTCAGAATCTATTCCCATCCACCTTCTCCAAAATAAAAAGCAAATACACTCTCTGTGGTCTGCTCTGCTGTGGGGAGTCTGCAGTGGGACATCAAGTTGCAGTACCTTCCAGGAGGTTGTCACAGTCATGGGAAAAGTGGTGTCATCCAGGGAAGACAGGGGCTTGTGGGGGAGGTGTGGTCAGTGGCAGCCTGCTGCTTCTTCTCCTTGCATTTTAAGTTCCATGTCCTTCGAGAAGGGTCCCACATGTCTTGTGTTCTCAGGAGAGCCAGAGCCCATGGGGATGCCGACTGGTGGGTAAAAGTGCTGTTTGCCGTGCAGACCTGTGACCCGCAGCCGGGCCCTCCATGGGGCCATCTTCCAAAATGAGACCCAGGGCAGAGCAATTTACAGCTTGGTTATAGACTCAGTCTTGACATTCTGACTTCCTTTCCTATTTACTTTTCTCATTCCACCTGTAACTCAATTGACTGCTCAGCAAAATGGTTCAAGTATGTGGACTCAGTAGCCACATTGCTGGAGTTCAAGTTCTACCTCTACCACTTCCAAACTGTGTGACCTTGGGCAAGTGACTCAACCTCTCAGAGCCTTAGTTTCATTATCAATAAAACAAGGGGGACATTCAGAGCACCGACTTCATAGAGTGGTATGTGGGTTCCATGAAAAAAATCTAAACAGAGTGCTGTATCTGGCACATTGTAAATAATCAGTAAGTATTCACTATTATTACATTATCAGTTATAATTTTCCCCCTTTTGCCTCATCTTCCCCCAGCTGGATGGGAAGCCCCCTGAGGGAAGGAACCATCTCCTTTGTACTCCCCACCACGCTGGACACAATCCTGAGGTGCTTAGAACTCTTGCTGATTATTTGAGATGAGAGTAGAAAGTTGTAGAAGCTCTGGGCTCTGTGAAGGAAGTTCAGGGTCCTCTTCTGAGGGTTCAAGGCTCTTTAGGTCCACACCCACCTTTCCAGATTCACCTTCTGCCCTGTTCTTTTTACAAATTTCTACCATCCAGGCACATCCAACTA
This sequence comes from Mirounga leonina, assembly GCF_011800145.1. Lineage (NCBI taxonomy): Eukaryota > Metazoa > Chordata > Mammalia > Carnivora > Phocidae > Mirounga > Mirounga leonina. The sequence goes on from NW_023270436.1 coordinate 10,083,244, forward strand.
TCTGCGGTTCCTTGAATACATCACCCCCTCCTGCTTCTCCTTTCAAGCCCTACTTCCTCTGCCTTTCTGCATCTTATCAGTCAAGGCATTCTAATTGCAAGCGACAGAAACCCAACATAAAAAGGCTGAAGCGAAAAGGACACTTTTATTCATTCAAATAACTGGATAATTATTGGCTTCAGGAATGGCTGGATCCCGCAACTCAAATGATACCATCAGGGCGTCCTCTTTCTCTCAGGTCACTTTCCCTTGGTGTTGGCCTCATTCTTCAGGACGTTCATTCTTGCTAGTGGCAAGATGTCCACCTGCAGTCCAGGTTCACCTCCAGGCAGGGTAACAAGACTAGGAGAAAGAGAGCTTTTTTTCATGAAGGGTCCTGGGAGAGTCCAGGCTTGCTTCTCATTGGATCGGTCTGGTCACGTGCCCATGCTCCCGTCCAATTGTTGTGGCCAGGAAAATGGAATGTGCTGATTGGACAGATTTGGATCATGTGCTCATCCCATGGGAAACAGCGGGACTGAGAGTGGATTAAAGGTCATCCCCCAAGGTATGCTGGATACGGAGCAGATAAAAACAACAGATGTCTCCCCCACATGGCAGACCCTTCTCATGGGATGAAGCGTGAATGTCATCTCAGTGAAGCGACTCCAGATCCACGGCTACTTCCAGGTTGAGTCATATGTCATCTCCACTCTCAGCCCACAATTAATACAATTATAAATAACTCTCTCTAGAGGGAGGGGCTGGGTATTGTTAGTGTTGTGGATCCTGGACACCTGGCTTAGAGAGCATTTAAGAAACGTTCACTGAGTGAGTGAATGAATGACTTGATGAAGCCAGAGTGTGGTGGTCTTGGGTCCGTCTGCCCTCAGGTCCATTGCTCTCCCCTCCCTGTTCTGTTAACATGGGGGGAGTGTGGGGACTTTGGGCTGGGTTTCTTGAGGTCCCTAGCTTCTGCCTGGGGGCAGCCTGTGGGAGACTTTGGCTATTGGAGGAGGGTGGGAGGAAGAGAGAACTTGGGCCATTTCTTCCCTACCTCCTTGAGAGCCCCCCCCCCCCCCCCCCCAGTGGCTGCATCTCCTCTACAGTTCTAGCTTTTGCCTTGTGACCTGGTTCCTGGGCTCTGGTGATACCTCTTCCTCACTCTGTCTCTCTAGATCTAGGGACAATTGTGGCTTTTTGCTGTAGCCAATCTCTGGGTGGTCTTGCCATCCCCTCTTGGCTTCTGACCTTCTCCAGCCCCCATATAACTAATTTCCTGCATTATGTTTCATCTGAAATGGAGTGGTGTCTGTTTTCCTGGTTGGTGTCTGATTGATACCAACTTGTTAGTGGTTTCACTGGGAACCCTCAAACCATTAGGAGCACACTTGCTCTGTGCAATTGTCTGATGCACAAAGGGACTTCGGTTTGCTCTGAGGGGAATTTTTCAGCTGTTGGTTTGCGAGGGACATGTCACCTCTTTCTGAAGACTCTGTATTCACTGAAAGTTCTCCACTCATCAAACATCCCTGCTGCTTGTCTGCATGGTCCCAGCCAGTCAGGGAGGAGCTTATCTGTGGGAAGTTAAAAGAGGATTCAACATGGAAGTGGTAGGTTGGAGGGTGTGATGTAACTGTGTGTTATTACTCTTTTATGCCCCAATTCCATTTTTTTTGGAGGAAAGGCCAGCTTCCCCCAGTTTTGGCTCTGAGAAGTTATGCATGGCTTGTGAGATTACTTCTGCTCAGCGCAAGGGTAGAATGGGCAAGTGAAGACCCCACCGCTCCCTAATGTGCCTCACGGAGCAGAGCATGGACACACAGCACAGGGAAGCTTAGTGCTTCAGACTGTGACCTGTTGAGCCTGTCACACCCAAGCTGAAGTGTTGGCTTTGCCACTTAACACCATCACCTTGTGTAAAGGTCTTAACGTCTCGGAGTCTTCATTTCCTTGTCTGTAAAATGGAGCTGATTACAGTGACTGCCCCCTAGAATGCATGTAAAGAGCTTGATGTAACCTACCATATAAGCCTACAAATATTGTCTCAAAACGAAAACAAAGCCAAGATTTTCACACTGATGCTGACCGTAGTCAGGGACCATACCTCGTCTTATTACCCACAGTGCCTGGCACATATAGGAATTAGTTCAGTTCCAAGGAACAAAAATTCATTCAAGGCAGCTCAGGTCACAGTGAAGGGGGTTGTATGGAATCAGGGAAGTCTTTTGGAACTCATTGGCAAGAGCTATGGTTGGGCTTCATTGCAACAGAAGACTTCTGATGTCTTCTCGGATGCTTCCCCATGCGACATGCCTCTTGCCCTTCCCTCAGTGCTTTTCTGTTTCCTTTTTCTCTCTATACACAGATGCCACCTCGCCTCTGGCACCTGGCCTCCCCAAATGCTGGCTGTGTTCCCCAAGCTGACTCAAAAGGCAGTGGATCATAGAATGGTCAAGAGCCCAGGCTTGGAAAGATTGCCTGGGTTCAGATCTTAGCTCTGCCACTACTGACTGGGCAACCACAAGCCCCTGCAACTCATTTTCCTCGTCTGCCAGTGGGGTGTAGTAATAGCATCTGCCTCTCGGCGATGTTGTGGAGTAAATGAGTTAATACAGGTGAAGTGCTTGTAATACCTGCCTGGCACATAGTAAGTGCTCAGTAAGCTTTAGTGGTAGTGATTATGACAGGACTTTACAGCTCACCTCCTGGGTTGGGTGGTTCCCAGCAGCAGACCCGAGACAAGGATTCATGTGAAAGGCTTTATTAGGAAGTGTTCCTGGGGTAACAGGGATGGCTATAGGTGGGGCAGGGTTAATAAGAAAGAGCCAAGGGGAATGGGTGGCATCTTGAATATATGGATGCTCCTCAGCAAATATCTGTTGGAGGAAAGCTATGTGCCCAGCGCCATGCCAGCATCCTAGTAGAATGCATAGATGGCAAAGACAGGAACACCACAGCCTCTTCTTTGTGGTAACACTGGGATAGCACTTTCCCCAACTGCCCTGGGAACTTTTCAAGGGCAGGGATCACATCTTGTTGACATTGACACCTCCGTTCACACAGATTCTTGCACATGGTTGGTGGTCAGTAAAGACTTGCTGAGCTGCACTAATGTTTATGAGTTCGGCCGTGGGGGGAGACAGCACTGTTGGTATTCCTCTCTCTCTCCCTCCCTCCCTCCCTCCCTTCTTTCCTCCCCCTCTCTCTCCATCCCCACCTCCAGGGTCTCGCCTCTGCCAGGTCCACTCTCCCTGGCTTAGCTGACTCTACCCAGAATGAGAAGGTCCCACTGGTGCCACAAGAACATGCTAAAGTGGACCCCAGCTGAACAGGAGGTCATGACATCTGAGTCTTGGTCATGGCTTTACCCAAACTCTATGAAATCAGGGCCTTTGTTTCCCCAGTCCAATGAGGGGCCTGATGAAGGTCCACCATTCATTCAGTAAGGCAATGAACAAAGTAGTCAAGTGGGCAAGCCTTGGAGCCAGACTTCTGAGTTCAGTCTCAGGTCCTCCTCTCTCCTGGCTGTCCTTGGGCAACTTACTTGACCTTTCTGGGCTGCAGTTTCCCTATCTGAAAACTGGGCATGGTAATGATAGTGTCTTCCTCATGGGCTTTTGTGGGCATTTAATAATATATTAAATAATATTCTTCATTAATAATATATTATAATATTCTTCAGCCCTACGAAGGAATGCATGGAGGAGCCTTAAAATTTGATGCTCAGTGAAAGGAGCCAGAGATGAAAGACCACATCTTGTATGATCCCATTTATATGAAATGTCCCAAATAAGCAAATCAGTAGGGACAGAAAGTAGATCAGAGGTCACCAGAGATGGGGGAGAAGGAATGGGGAGTTGACTACTAATGGCCATAGGGTTTCTTTTGGGGGGATGAAAATGCTCGGGAATTAGAGTGTTGATGGTTGCTCAACCTTGTGAATATGTTAAAAACAATGAATTGTACACTTGGAAATGGTGAATTTTGTGGTATGTGGTTTATATCTCAATTAAGACAAATAAAACCAGAAGATATGGTATGTAAAGTCCCCAGCTCACAGTAAATACTCAGTGAACCGTCTTCCCCCTGGATTATTACAGTGACCTCTCCCCTTGCTCCCCACCAGAGAATCCAGTGCTGTGTGAGTTCATGTCACTCCTGCTCTCTAAATTCTTCTGTGGCTCCCATCTCTCTTGGTAAAAGCCCAGGTCATTACAATGGCCTCCAGCGCCCTACACCATCTGGCTCCTGGCTTCCTCTCTCATCTTATCTTCTGGGATTTTCCCCTTGCTCTCTCTGCTTCGGCCATATTAGGCTTTTGCTGCTCCTTAAACATATATGAGGTATGTCCCTATCCCAGGACATTTGTACTTGCCATCTCCACTGCCTGGAACAAACTTCCATTAGATATCTGCTGGGCTTACTCTTTTATCTCCTTCAGGTGTTTGCTCAAATGTCACTTTCTCAGTGAGACCTTCCCTAACCACTCAGGGTATTTCACATCAAAGTCTCCTACCCTGATATTCCCAGTTCACCATCCCAGATTATTGTAGCACTTACGTTTATTGGCAGGACATCTCCACAAAGGCAAGATTTTGGTGTGTCTTGTTCACTGTTGTATCCCCAGTGCCTGGCACAGTCAGTGCTCAATATTTTTTTGACTGAGTAAATAAATGTTAGCTCTTGCTATAATTTTAATAAACTTTCTGAGACCTTTAATCTATCTTATTTTCCTCTCATGAATGTCTATTGCAGATTTCAACCTGACATTTTTTTGAGGCTTCTTTCTTCCTTCCATCTTATCCCTACTGGGTGTTGGGTTTTGCGGTAAACATCGTCTTTGTGGTATAATTATGGAGTTGCTCTAGAAAATAGTTTCATCTCACTTTGAAGTTTCATCTCACTTTTTAAAAAGGCATCAGAGCTCCCTTCTGAATTCTTCATTGTAATGAAATTGGTTTCCTAAAGCTGATGCGGAAGCTAATTTGTGTATCACTGTCAGTTGAAAGGCTTTAAAATTAATTGTCTTAGCTAACCTCGTTGAGATCTAACCATGTTACATTTAGTGCATAAAAACATTATCTCCTTGTTGGTGTCTGGTGGAATGGGAGTCCTGCCCTATGCTCTCCTGAGCAGAATGTAATTTTTGCTGGTTTGGGAATTAAGATGGAGAACTGAATGGTAGTGGGAAGAACTCTTGTGTTGCAAGGCAGATTTTAGAACTCAGATTCTAGAAGTAGCCCTGAAGTTGACTGATTATGTAGCCTGGGGTTAAGCTGTTCCCTCTGAACACTTGGGAGGGGGTATGTCCTGAAATAGTTTTTAATTACATAAGTGATACAGAAATAGCTTTTTATAAAAAATAAAAACTTACAAACAAAGCTAATATCCCCTTTGACTGTGATTCTTCTGTGCTCCTGAGTATCCCATCATTTGTTAGGTGTTTATATTTCCAGATAATGTTCTGTGCATTTGTGTATAAATATGTATATTATTATATGAATGTGCATTTTACATAAATGTAGGATACTATAACAGTATAACTGCAACTTGCTTTTTCCATCCAAAAATGTCTAGTTCTTTCCATGTTAGTACATATATGTTTCTTAAATATTTTTAAAAAGATTTTATTTATTTCAGAGAGAGAGAGAGAATGAGCATAGCCAGGGGTCTGGGGGAGGGGGGAGAGGCAGAGGGAGAAGCAGGCTTCCCGCTGAGCAGGGAGCCCGACATGGGACTCTATTCCAGGACCCTGAGATCATGAACCGAGCTGAAGGCAGACGTTTAACCCACTGAGCCACCCAGGTGCCCTGTTTCTTATATTTTTAAATACATCATGCCATTTCTATGAGTCAGCTTGAGCTGCTATAACAAAATACCATTGACCTGGGTTGGGTGGGGCTTAAACAACAGGCGTTTATATTTTACTCTTCTGGAGACTAGGAAGACCAAGGTCAAGGTGCTGGCTGATTTGGTTCTGGGTGAAGGCCTCTTTCTGGCTTCTCTTGGTGTCCTCACATGGGAGAGAAGAGAGAGAGAAAAAGAGAGAGAGAGAGGGAACTCGAGAGAACACTCTTACACAGTCAGTAATCCCGTCATGGGGGCCCCACCCTCATGACCTCATTTAAACTAATCACCTCCAAGCCCTCCTCCTAACACCATCACATTGGGGGTCAGGGCTCCAAACTGTGAATTTGTCAGGGGTTGAGGGGCCCCCCTCTAGAGAGGTGGAGGGGGACGTAAACATTGAGTCCATGACAGTATTCCATAATCTGGATGTGTCATACTTAGCAATTTTTTTATTGATGAATGTTTAGGCTGTTTTCAGTTTTTCCCTGTTATAAACCATGCTGTAATGAACATCCTCATTCAGATCTCTTCTCTCAATAGACACAGAGAAATGGAGCAGCCATATATCATAGTCTGTCATTCTTAAAGTGAGGGAACCAAACAAGTTAAACTTGAAGTCATAATTAATTGGGGTCCCATGTGGTCCAATCTTTGTTCTGCATCAATTCAAGGAAACAACAATTTGGCAGAAAAAGGTAACTGGACACAGTTCCATTTTTGACTTGTTTGCTCAGGAAAACCCCAAAGGTCATGGTGTGGTGGTGGGGTAGTGGGGGTCAAAGTTAAGAGTACATTCTTCATCATGAATTGGTTTGTTTGGTTTTCAGGCAGAATTCTGAGTCTTGATTTCAGGTAGAATGGTGTCTGTCTCTCCTTGTTGAGGTTGGTAAATCAGTTTTATTTCTATCTTAGTTTTTTTTGAAGATTTTATTTATTTATTTGACAGAGAGAGACACAGCGAGAGAGGGAACACAAACAGGGGGAGTGGGAGAGGGAGAAGCAGGCTTTCCGTCGAGCAGGGAGCCCGATGTGGGGCTTGATCCCAGTACCCTGAGATCATGACCTGAGCCGAAGGCAGACGGTTAATGACTGAGCCACCCAGGCGCCCCTCTATCTTGTTTTTGATTACACATACACACATAGATAAAAGGTACATGTGGTTACAAATTAAGAGAGTAGAGAAGGATATAAGTTTAAAATCTGCCTTCTATACCTGTTCCCTAGGTCTATTGTCAGAGACACGTGCTACTTCCAATCCCTTATGGATCCCCTTGTCTGTTAAAGCAAATTGGCTTAAACACAAATGGTGGCATACTGCACATAGTTTGGACACTTGTCTTTTTTACCTTTTTAATTATGGAAAAATGCACACATTTACAGAAGTAGAGAGAAGAGTATAGTAAATTCTTCTGTCCTCATCATTCAGCTTAACAATTATCAGCCTATTGCCCTTGCCTTTTCAACTGTATGATACATCTTGGACCTTCTTCCATTTTAATTCATATGAACTTGCCTCATTTATTTTCATGGTTGCTTAGACTTCTGTAAGGATGTCCCATAATTCATTTTATCAGCGTCCTACTGGACATTTATATTGTTTGCAGCCTGAGGTCATGACAAACAACGCTGCGGTGAATATTCTCTCACATCCATCTTTGGGCACATATGTGAATAAATATGTAACAAATTCCTGGAAGTGGAATTGCTGAGTCAAAGGCATATGCATTTAAAATATTGATAAAGACAGCCAAATGGCCCACTAATGGAGTTGCATTAATTTTTGCTTCCACTAATAGTATATGAGAGTGCTCATTTCTCCACATGCTCATCAACATAATGTGTTATCACATTTTTTTTTAAATCTTTAAAATGCTCTTGTAATTACAGAGAACACATTGGTGGTTTCCAGAGGGGAGGAGGTAGTGGAATGGGCAAAATGGGTGAAGGGGAGTGGGAGGTACAGGCTTCCAGTGATGGAATGAGAAAGTCACGGAGATGAGAGGCACAGCACAGGGAATATAATCAATAGTACTATCATCGTGTTGCATGGAGACAGATGGTGGCTACACTTGTGGTTAGCACAGTGTGACATACAAAGTTATCGAATCATTGTGTTGCACAACTGAGACTGATGTAACACTGTGTGTCAACTACACTTCCATAACAATAAAGAGTAAAAGCAGATAATAATAGTAAAAAACAATACTCTCTTCTACTTGTGTCTTCAGTGTTGGTTTTTACACCAAGAAGTGAGCTCTATTTAGTGAGTTATCAAGTCAGTTTAGTGGGTAGAAATCAGCATAGAATAGAACCTATTGGAGAACGTCATTGGTGGTATGTGGAAGTGTTGTTTTGTGAAACTTTTGCTTCAGTCACATGTTTCTGTGCATGCACGTCGAGCTGGGTTGTGATATAGAATGTAGTTCTTACTTGTGGGTCTTGGCTTAAAGTCTGAAAAACACTGCTGTGCAGTGATGGCAGCTACTTTCTAGAATGATCTTCTCTGACTCTAAAATTAAAAAAAAAGAAAGTCTGCCCACCCCCATCCTCTATCTCTGGTGCTGTCCTCTGAGAAAAATGTGATGCAAACCCCCTTCAGCCCTTCTCCTTCCTGGCTCCCAGTCCTGGCTCTTCTCCTGTCGGATGTGAGCTGGTAAAGATGGACTTCTCGGAGGGCCTCAGAAGGCTGGCGCAGCTGCTGACTTTACTTCACAGAGGAGAGCTGCTCACACTCAGGGCAGAGCAGTCCTCATGGTCAGGTGCTGTCCTGCACCTTCAGGGCATTCAGAATCCTTAGTCCAATACTAAACACCAGGAGTGTCCTCCTCATCACTGCAAAAGAGAAAATGCCCCTTCCCTGCTTTTCTGAGCCCCCCACCTGCAATCCCTACCACCCCCAATCTAAAACACCCACCACCTTTGCTGTCCTTCCCGCTTCTGGGCCTTCCAAAGTGCTGTTTCCTCTGGAACACTCTACGTCACACTCACTCCCCACACCTCCCTCTCCCCCCCAGTGCATGGCCATGTCCCCTCATCCTTCAGGTTTAAGTATGGCGCATCTGGAGAGGCCTCCAGTTGGAAGCCCTTCCCTCTTATCGCTGTCCACAGCCGCAGTGCTATTCTAGTTCTCGTGTATTCTCTGTATGTGACCTGAATCTCCCTCTAATGTTTACACTTCCTCCAGGTGGGACCCTGATTGTCCCATCCACTGGTGTGTCCCCAGGGTAATGTCTAATATCTAGAAGGCACTCCATAGATAGTTCTAGAAAAAATGATTTTTATATGTTTTCATTTCGTCTCAGAAGAGGTCCTGATGGACCAGTGACCATTTTCTGAGGGTACTAAATAATCCTTCTCCCTGTGGTGACAGGCTCTTTGCCATCTGTGAAGTGGCAGTCTGAGGAAATTCTGATGAATTGTCCTAGGCGGGCAAATCAGCCAGGGGCCTGGCAGGGACAGAGGAACACTCAACCCAGAAAATCTGCAGAGTATGAAAGGGCTATTTACAAAGATGGAGGCGGGGTTTAGGGAATCTGCCAGTTTGGGCATCAGGCCACGGACTTGAACCAGCAGGAGAATGTTGCCACCTCTAGGTATTAAGGGGCGGGTGAGGAGAGAGAGAAGTTACCCGCACCTTGAGAGAGAAAGCTGTGGAGGCGGCCACCTGACAGGGGCTGTGTGGCATTTGGCCAAGGCAGTTTGTCCATCCCATGGTGACCCTGCAGGGAGGGGACATGGGGATAAAGACCCCAACCTCTCTTTCTCCTCAAACTCTGATCTCCTGTCAGAGCCTCCCATTGATAAGCCCAATGGGCAAGGGAGCCCAGTGATGTAGTACATATAGGTCAGCTCCCAAGTGCCCGGAAGGACAAGGAAGAGTAACAAAAGATGACTGGGACAGTGATTTACCTCAAGGGGCAGTAATGGTAATGGCCTTGAGAGGCCATGGAGTAATTAAAAGCGTGGGTGCCAGAGCAAGTCCTTGGGTTTAAATCCTGCTTCTTCCACCCCTTAGGTATGTCACCTCTCTGTGGTGCCCCCTACATAGACTTATGTGGGCCCTGAATGTGTTAGACAACATGTCAAATACTTAGATTAGTGGGTGACACATGGTAAGTGCTCAATCATTGTTAGCTCTTACTGTCATTTAAAACATTGTTCTCCTAGGCTTGTACAGAAATTTAAAGGGGAGGAGGAAATGAATAAGACCTTTTGTTGAAGGATGGGGCTTTGCAGAAGCAAAAGGAAGTAAAATATAATGACAGTGGAATTGGTTCCCTGGTGTGAAAAAGATCTCCCTCTTCTTTTCCATTATGAGACCTGACCCCAGCTTTGAAATTTTGATTGCTAGCACAAATTTGAGTTTATTTATTTTTTCTCACATTCAGCACTGTCATCTTTTTTTTTTAAATAATCTATAGGCTGATGGAACATATTTGAACCGAGATATTAAATGAGTTTTCATTCACTACTTTGAAATGTTTTAATCCCCTGAAGAGAAAGATTAAAGCTCTTTACAGCAGGTAGATAGGGGTGTATTTTTTTAAAAAATTGAAGTTGATATTCAGCATTCCACAGAATCTTCCTTCATTTCCCAGCATCAGTGGATGGATGTCCATTTCGTTGTCCACATCACCACCAGGTCACAGTGAAAGGACAGGTGGGGTGGGGGGACAGCTGAGGCTGCTAGGAAGGAAAATCAGGGAACAAGTTGGCTTTGAAAGGCACCAGGGAGGGAAAGGATACTGGGATGTACAAAGCATGCCTGACAAAGGAAGATGACATGCTGTGAAAAAATATCTATCTCTATCTTGATAGTAGATAGATAGATGTAGAGATAGTTACATAGATATAGATAAATAGATATCTTGTATTAAAAAATTTCTAATCAGGACAGAGTTTGGAATGAACAGAACTCTCTCAGGCATGAGAGACAAGTTCTCAGACTGTCACTGGCACACAAAGTGTTATGATGATGAAATGTAAGCAGAATATTTATGAAGAGGGGACACTAAACCTGATTCAGCTGGGAGTGTCCTGGAGACTTCTGAGAGCACTGAACTGAGAGTCCGGAGAACTGACTTCTCCCTCCAGGGCTCCCTCTCTCTGGTTTATTACCCTTCTAAGACACGGAGCTTCTCAGTCTTATATCATGATCATAGTATTCCCACTGCTTACCTTGCAAGGTTTGGGTTGGTGAGAGTGAAAATCCTTTGAAGAATATAGAGTTGTATAAGGAACATCGTATATGTTTAAAATGTAATAATAAGTAAATGCTAAGTATCTATTTGTACAGTGTGCCAGGGTGATTACTTTGAGGGGTAGAGAAAAAACAGTGCTAGATGTATAAGACAGTAGGGAGGGGTTAGAATTAAACTATTCTAAGACATTGTCTTGGAGGAGGGTAGAGAAGTAGATTCATTCTAGATGAAGTCACATACGCATGTTAAAAAAAGGAAGGTATGGGGCGTCTGGGTGGCTCAGTCGTTAAGTGTCTGCCTTTGGCTCAGGTCATGGTCCCAGGGTCCTGGGATTGAGCCCCACATGGTGCTCCCTGCTCGCCGGGAAGCCTGCTTCTCCCTCTCCCACTCCCCCTGCTTGTGTTCCCTCTCGTGTTCTCTCTCTCTGTAAAATAAAATAAAAAAATAAAATAAAATAAATAAAATAAAACAACAACAACAACAATAAAACGGAAGGTAACCACTGAAAGAATAGGAAGAAAATACAACCTTGGAGAAGTGCTGACAATACTGAGTCCATCTTTGGCCCTCCATCTTGTTCATGTTTGCTCTATGACCGCTATGTGTTCTGGGCTCCTTGGAGATTAATATACACACATTAGAAATGCCTGTGGGGGCTGGGATTGGAGGAGACTTATTTTGGCCTTCCAAGAATCTGTTGGAGATAACGGTCTTTCCCCTTCCTGATGCACAGGGGGTGCCACAAGATCTAATTAAGGGTCAGCTGTTAGTTAAACAGTGCATGCAAGCCCTTTGAGGTGCATGCAAACCCTTTGGTCTCGCTACAGTGCCCTTCTGCATGTCCCCTCACTCTATAAAATCTGTGGACTAAGGTCTGGACTTTGCAGAGAATAGTTATGCAGCTGCTGTGGATCATTTTCTACCCTATCTCCACCCTGTCAGTAAGTTACCTTGAATAAAACTTTTGTAGACTGTATGGAGTCACCTCTTCCATTTTCTGGTCTCAAAGTGCTTTCTCAGTTTGGGAAATACTTTTCTGTCTTTCCCTCCACCTTCGAACAAACCTCCCTACTAGCAGAGGGGGAAGTAGAATGCCAGGGAATACCATGCAAAAATCAGGGCAAACAAAGAGCACAAAATAAGATGATAGAGGGAAATTCAAATATATCAGTAATCATAATAAACTTGTGAATTAAAAGATAGAGATCAAAGGTAGGGTATGGGCAGAACCCAGCTATATTGAACACATAAAAACAGAGAAAAGTTGAATTGAAACCTATCCTTTTTCCAGGGGATAGAATGGTGTCATACCCATCTTTTTTCACTTCCTGCATTTCCTCTTTACTCTATGGACTTTATAATAGGGCAGGGATTGAGTTAAACTGGTTGGGGAGAAATCACGGGTGACAGAGAAAAGAAATGAAAGGGGCATTTATTTTTTTATTATTTTTAAAGATTTTGTTTATTTATTTGAGAGAGAGAGCGAAATGGAGCAGAGGGAGAGGGGGCAGAGTGCAGAGTCCAACATGGGGTTCAGTCCCACAACCCTGAGATCATGACCTGAGCTGAAATCAAGAGTCAGCTGCTTAACCGACTGAGCTGCCCAGGTGCCCCCGAAGGGGCATTTATTGAGCCAGGTACTGTGCTGGGTAATTTTGAAAGAGAATAAACTCACTTAGGATAGAAATATACATTCTGGTGTAGCTTATTTGTCAAATGCTCAGACTATCATGTCAGACAGACCTAGATTTTGTTTCCAACTCATTTATTCATTCATTTACTCATTTAGCTGATATTTGTTGACTACCTATTATGAGCTAAGAAATTTGCTAGGAAGTCACTTTAATCTCTCTGTGACTTAGGTTCCTCACTGTATCAGTCTGTTTTGACAATAATGATATGTAAGAAACAACTGCAAAACCTCAGTGGCACATAACAATAAACATTTATTACTGTTCACTAGTCTGTGGGTTGCCTGGGTAGAAATGACAAACTGGACAGAGTTTGGCTAATCTTTCTGAGCTTGCTTATGGGCTGCGGGTCTCTGGGAGCTGGCTGGTCAAGGATAGCCTTGTCTGGGCTCAGTTCTGTCTCATGGGGCCTCTCATCTTCCAGCAGGCTAGTTTGGGCTTATTATTGGGCAGGATTTCCAGAGGTAGAAGTTGAAGGTCCCCTTGAAGTCCAGAATCTTGGCATTCTATTGGCCAAAGCAAGAGAGAGCCCAGCCTCATTTGAGGGGCAGAGAAATTGACTTCGTCTCCTGAAGGACAGAGCTGCAAAATCACACTGCAATGTGAAGTCACGTTGCAAAGGCTGTGGGTATAGGAGAAGGAAGAATTAGGGCCACTTTTGCAACCAGTCTACCACAATCATGTTGTTACGCAGAGATAATATTAGCACCTATTTCTTAGAGTTAATTGTGAGAATTCAGTGAGATCATGCACATAAAGCAGTGATTTTGAGCCAGGCTTGCAGAAGGTGCTCAGCAAGTAGTAGCCATTACCCCCGCTGCTGTTGCTGTGATCATTAAGGTTGTTATTATTATTATTGATTTGAGTCCTCCTCATCCCTGGGCATCTGCTCAGTGCAGTTCAGAGGTTCAAATCCCCTAGTAAGCTTTGCTCCTGCCTGCCTGATTGCTTTTTCCCTTAATAAAGGAGCAAGTCAGCTGATGGAAAACTTCCTTGATTTTGCGAACACAGATGCCACTGTGTGTTAGCATCCTTTGGCCATTAGCTGTCAAGGCAGTCAGTGCAGAGGTCTATTTAAAGAACATGTAGGTGCCTTTGCTTTTTGCCATCAAAACCGTGCCAGGGATGGAGATACATCTGAAAGAGGGGCAGAAGGGTCCTGATAGGAGACAGACCTTCCATTTGCCATTTGCATTTACTCAGGAAAGGGGAATTAACTGCATAGTGAAGTTAGGGCTCCTTATGTTAATTAATGATGCCTCCAGTTAAACATTAATGGTTTATTATGTATTTTTATTTCCAAAGGAGAGAGATCGAGCCTTGAGTTAGAAATGCCTCACAGGCCACAGTTTTGCTGAATTCTGTAGTCCTGTTCACAGTGCCTCAGCAGGCTAGGTGCTCTTATTGTTTAGCTAAGAGAAAAAGGATTACTGCGTCTTGGCTTTGTTGGGGTTCTCGTCTATTGCCAAGCAAAGAGTGGCCAAGATGTTTTTCACTACGTAGGATCAACCTCAATAGTGGTTGATATTATGGGCCTGATATCAGCCTCCCATCCAAATGGGAACATTTGCAAAAATAATCCATTTAGGGAGAAGAGCAGAATGAATTTATTGATAGAAATCCCCACAAATTTTAATTTTTTAAAAGAAGGGAAACACTTTCTTCTGAGTTTCATCCCAAAACAGGAGAAGAACCAGAGATGAAATGTGTTTATGATTCATCAGAAAACAGATTTTATTTCTCTTATTTTTAGAAGTAGCTGTCTAGGTACTGGGTTCTGTCGAACGAGAGAGGGATTATATTTGGAAATCCTAATTGTGGAGAGGCTTTCTTTAAAAAGCAGCCCAAAGCCAAACTGGCTCCCACTGAAGCTTCTTTGGTTGTTTCTTTTTTCTCTTTAATCCTTCTGACACTCTGAAAGTAGTTCACACATTGAATTAAAAGAATCCATTTTGTCCATCCTTGATGTTTACTTGACTTTGTAGTTCTTCTCCAGAAGCCACAATCTCTGATCCTCCCTTTGAAGAATCGTGGCAGGAAAATTATGGATTTAATTTTTTTAGTTGGAACACTCAACTCAAATAGGCTAAAGCAAAAAAAAAAAAAAAAAAAAGAACGTATTGACATACATTATAGACAAATATGAGTTTCAGGCATGGCTGGATCCAGGTGCTGAAATAATGGTATCAGGAATCAGTTTTTCACATCCCTCTCTCTCTTTTGCATCGATCTCAGTCTCGGGCTGGAGGGTGGCAGAGATGCTCCTCAGCAGCTCCAGGCTTGCGTTCTACCAGCTTAGCAGCCCCACTGTAAAAGATGTATCTCCTTCCTAAAAGCAGTAACAAAGTTGCAGGTAAGGATCCATTGGCTTACATCAGGTTACATGCCCTTCTCTGTACCAGATATTGGCATTGTGGCCAATCCAATGGAAAGATTGGTCAGGCTTGGGCATGTGCCTGCCCCTGGAGTAGAGGGAGGCATCAGCTCTATCTGTACCTCATGGACCAAGTATGGGCATAAGGGTGTGATTTACTTAAAGGGTAATCAGGAGCAGGGACATGTGTGCTGATTGGGCAAAGGTAACAGATTATTTCTGGGATAATGTTCTGGTCTGGGTCCTCCCAATAGGCAGACACCAAGATGGGACTAAATGTGCAAGGATTTAATTAGGGGAAATACCTGTGGGAGAAAATAGGAAGAGTGCCAGGAAGCCTTGGAGAGCCACCGGACCCTGAGTGAAGGGGAGAGGGAGGGAATGATGGGTGGGGGGCATCTTAGACTCCCCTGTAGTCTAAAGAAGCTTCCACAAAGTGTCAGGAGTCCTCCAGCCACTGCCAGAGGAGAGCCTGTCTCCCTGGAACCGGCCTGTTTTAGTATCCCTGCTGCACTCAGTCATTGGCTGGGAGCAGCCCATGGGAAGGGTGGCCTCGTTTGCACCGATGGATTTGAGAATGTAGCAGCTGGGGCCCTTGGTTAATTAAACTTCCTGTAGCTGGAGGTCTGCAAGGTATTCTCATGGCTGCCACGGATAATAACTCACAGTTATGAAGTACATCACAGATTAAAAGATGCCGTAACAGTTCCCAGCTTAGTTGATCCCTATTATGCAAACAATATTATCATCACCTTCTCCCATTCTACAGATGGGGAAGGCCAGGCAGGAGGGGTAACGATTTGTCCCAGGTTGCTCCACTAGTCAGTGAAGAGCTTGGACTCAGAGCCTGATCACTGCCTCCCTATCTATGATACCCATTCTGCCCTGTGTTGACTAGCATCCCCCGAAGTTCATGTCTACCTGGAACTTCAGAATGTAACCTTATTTAGAAATAGGGTCTTTGTGGATAGAATTGGTTAGGTTAAGATGAGGTCATACTGGATTAGGGTGGGCCATAAATCCAGTATGACCTGTGTCCTTAGAAGAAGAGATGAAGACACAGACACAGAAGAGATAGGGGGAAGAAGCCATGTGATGATGGGGCAGAGACTGGGGTGGTGCAGCTGTGAGCCAAGGGATGCCGAGGTCTGTTGGCATCCACCAGAAGCTAGGAGCAAGGCATGGGACAGCTTCTTCCCTACAGCCTTCAAGAGAGAGTGTGATCCTCTCGTGACACCTTGATTTCAGACTTCTAGTCTCCAGAACTGTGAGGGAATAAATCTAGCCATTGTACTAGCCATCGAGTTGGTGGTAATTTGTCTTGGCGGCCCCGAGAAATGGATACACCCTCCTAAAAGAACCTGTCGCCCCTCTGGTTCTCTCTGTTTGTCTTGTGTGACCCTGCCCCCCCACCCAGCCCCATGGGCTCTGCTGAGCTGACGAATCCAAAACCACAGAGCTTGTGTTCAAATAGCAGAAGCCCAGAAATGCTGACCAATAAGACTTGGAGCATATGCAAAGAAATACCCAGAGACAGGGAGAACACTTGGTTTATGATGGACCTCTTCCACATCATATGAGGTCTGGCTAAATTTCATATCTTGTTTTTGTATCCATCTATCCATCCATCCACCCACCCACGTACCCAGCCATCCATCCATTCATCCAACAGATTTTTGTTGAGCACCTATTGTATATTAGATGCTATTCTAGGTGCTGGGATACAGCTGATTATTAGGTGTCTGCTCTCATGGAACTTATATTGTAGTAAGAGAAACAGACTCTATCCATCTATCTGAATTAATAATAAACCATCAGGTGGTGATAGGTGCTATGCAGAAAACTTAAAATCGACAACGAGGGGAAGGTGATCAGAGAAGGCCTCTCTGAGGAGGTGACCTAAGCTAGGACATGAATGACAACAAGGGAACCCACTGTGCAAAGAACAGGAGGAAGTGAGTCCAGAAAGAAGGAAGGGCTGGTGCAAAGGCCCTGAGGTGAGAACAAGATTAGGTGCTTGATAAACAGAACAAAGGCCTGAGTATGGGGTGTAGCGAGAGAGGGGAGAGTGGTAGGAGGCAGGGCAAAGAGGCATGGGGTGGGAGAGGGGGGCCAGGTAAAACCTTTTCTTTTTTTTTAAGTGCAATGGGGAGAGACCAGAGGGGGGTTCAAGAAAAGGAATGGCATGTCCTTGTTTGACTCTGAGGCTATACCACTGGCCATGTGCAGCGAATGCATTGTAGGGAGGCAACTGCCACTGTCCAGGCAAGAGGTGATGGTGGCGGGGAGGCTGGACCTCGGACTCCATGAGATCCATCTCTGAGGGGGTTTCTGTTTCTTGCAACCAGATATGTGCTGATGATGACCCAGGGGTCCTGATGCCTCACCTCTGTTTCCCCACAGTGCTCCGAGGTCCTTGGTGAAATTAGCAAAACCTTCCTTTCGTACATCTTTCTTCTTTTATTCCTTGTCTGAACCCTCTTTTCTCCCTTCTGTGTGTCCAGCACCCTCATAATAATATCTCTCTTCTCGGGGCCCACCTTGGCCTGACGTCTGACAAAACCCCTCACAATCCCTAGTTTTCCCCTTCTTCCTTCAAAACTCACCCATCCTGCATCCATTCTTTTGAGAGGCTAGGCTGATAAATGTAATCTTTCTGGTATTTCTTCCAGATAACGCTGGACTTTTATGGTGATTTTTGTTGCCTTCAGACCAAGCAGGTATTTGCTGAACGTTTCTATTCGCTGAGCTCTGTGCTGGGTCCTTTTGTGTGTTTCAGTCCCCTTTGATCCGTACAAACATCTAGGAAGGTAGACTCCCCTTACTCCCACTTTACAGAGGACGGAGAGGCTCAGAACATCTGCTCCCTTTTCTTGAAACGAATTATGGGAATATCAGGATAGGTCCATGAGAACAAATTGATCTTATTTTGATGCCCCTCAAGGCTGACTGGAGAATGACATATAAATGCTTATGAAAAGTACCCTCTGGAACTTATCTGGTTTCCCTGAAAAACTAGTAGGCATTTTCAAATGCAGCCAGACTCATGTCCCCCGAGGCTTTTTCTCTCTTTGCTTCCTGTGCTAGAAAGGGCTGGTGTGAGGTTCCTGGCTTTGCTGAGTGAGCAAAAATGTTCCATGTAGCTGCAGCTTTAGAAGCATCAGCTCGGGCAGGGGCTGTGCAGCTGACCTACCGTGCAGCGATCACTCCTCATCTTTTCTCCAAGCCTCCTCTTCCATGTGGTCGGGGCCATGAGAGGGGCTGTGGGTGAATGGGTGGCCTGAATTTCTTCCTGCTCCATTTCTTTGCAGTGTCCTGGGTGTGGTGATGATGGTGCAAGGCTTAGTGAACTCTAGGCATCTGGCCCAGGGGAAGAAAACCTTTGATCCAGGAAATAAATGGCTGGCAAAAATGATGCCCCCTTTCATTCATTCATTCATTCATTCATTCATTCATTCATTCATTCATCCACTGTTTATTTGGTATTTATCCTGTGCCAGACCCTGTGTTAAGGACATAAGAGAGAGATGTGGTCCCCTGTCCCCAGGAACTGATATTTGGATGTAGCCAGCAACTCTGACACTCCTTTTCTGGGATGATGGTCTAGTCTAGGTCCTTCTAACCTTGTTCATGGACAGCAGCATCTGGAAGGCATGGGGCACCTTAGAGAATTCCATTCACTACTGACATGAACCATTTGTGGTAACTAAACCTGCAATTTAGGGTGGTCAGATGTCTCCCTCCCCTCATGCTGGGGATCACGGTGGAAGGAGACATGCTGTTACAGTGCCTGGATTATGTGCACTGGGGCCAGAGAAGAGGAGCGTCCAACCGCGTCCGGAGGAGTCAGGAAAGGCTCTTGAGAGTGCAGACTGGTGCCCTGTGCTGGGCCCAAGCAAGCCCTTAAGTGTTTGTTGGGCACAAATGCAGTGCTTGAGGGTGTGGGGTCTGACCTAGGACAGGTGTAGACTGAGTCCCTGCTTGGTTATGTGGTGATGTATGAGTCTGAACAAATATCTTATTCTGTCTGAGCCTCAGTCTTCTCATCTGGGACATGAAGATCAATCCTAGGATTTACTCTCCAGAGATGCTGTAAGTATATGGCAATATTCTACATGTAAGGATGTTAGCTGAGGTCTTGGGAAAATGCTATTATCATCCTTCATAAATTCTGGGGGGACTACCAGGGATCAGAAAAGAGGAACCTCAGTCTGGACTGGTGTAATCATAGAGGTCTCCCTGAAGGAGGTGAATTTCGAATCTCGAAGCTTGGCAAGAGAAGGGAGGGTGTCACTTTTGCGTCCTTCTGTATCCCTAGCATCTGGCATGTAAGTCCGACCTCATCTTACATTTGGTGAGTGAATAAATGAATGACCAGCCAGGACTTTGAAGGAGGATAGAGTGTGCATGTATCCAAAAATGGGATCAAATTATATATACAATCTTGTAGTCTTTTTTTTTTTTTGTTAAGTATCGAGATTACATCTTTTCAGGGTCCCGTCAAAACTGTCCCAGTGTGGGACTGCTTCATGGCTGCTGGTATGGACTATACCACAGTTTATTCAAATGACCCTCCCATTGCTGGACATTTGGGTTGTTTCCAATCTGTCATTATTATAAGCAACGCTGTGATACTTATCTCTGTGTATATGTCTAATTATGTCCTTAGATTAGATTCCTGAAGAGAGTCTAATGGGTCAGATGGTAAGTGTGTATAATTGTTACGGTTTGGACATGTAGCACTGGATCACCCCCCAGGAAGGCTGTGACAGTTTACTCCCCCCTGCCAGCTAACCTGACCGCTGCTCTGTGGCCCTGTACTCCGGTCCCTCTCCATCTCTGCGCCACTCTGTGTTGCCTCGCCTGCTTAGCCCAGGGGGATTCGTGGGGAGAGCTAGCCTCTCCTTTTTCAAGCCTGCTGGATATCTGTCGTGTCACATTAGGACTCCGTAAGTGCGATGTTGAGAAATCTCCTTGGAGGAAAGATGTTCCCCCGATGTTGGAGCGAGGACTGGAGTAGGGAGGGAGAAATGCTCGGGGTGCTGAGAGGTTGGGCACGTGGCGTGCCCCCTGCCACCCACCGCCCACCCACTTCCCAGGTCTCCTGTAGAGATAACTTGTTCCTCCTCTCTCCGCCCCCACGTGTCACAGAAATATGTGTCTTCCCTCCAGTACGCTTTTCACGGCTCTCTCATAGCGGTTACCACTCTGTTTTGTCATTTGGAGGTCTCTTTTCTATCTCTTCCTTTGGCCTGTAGCATGGAGGGGTGGAGTCTTACTCATGTCACAATATCCCCAGCATCTGGCAGAGGGTAATAATAATCATAATAGGAACAACACCACCTCATGTGTTGAACGTTTACTATGTGCCAGCACTTTGTGGACTATACCAAGCCCTTTACGTATCTTTGAATGGTCCTATAAACTAATGAGGTAGGTATTACTCTTACAGACGAGGATCCTAAGGCTCAGAGAGGTGAAGTGACTTGCCCAAGGTCACAAAGCCAGTGAGTAGACGAGGTGAGATTCCAAGCTAACTCCCTTTCAACCATTCTGCTAGGAGCTTGGCGAGTAGCTAAGCCACTAAATGAGGAGTCAGCTCTCCCTTTGCCCCCTCCCCAACACGAGCTAATGACTAGGCTTGTTGACTGATGCCTGGCAGAGTTGAGGAATCTGGCTTGTTCATTTCAGGGAAAAGCCAGAGGGTCTTTCTGGAAGAGTGCTTTGAAAGACCCAATAGGAAATAGTTCTGACTTCCCTTCCTCCAGTCACGTGCCTGCCATCCCTTTATTATAGATTCATTCCTTTTCCATCACAGCTTAAAGCTACTTTTGGAAATGTCAGCCCCCTCCATCCTTAATGCCTTGATGGGTGTCCCGTCTGCGGAGCTTTTTTCTCAAGCAGCTCTTCCTCACTCTACTCTTTTTTCCCACTTGCCCAAATTCAACCAGCTCAAATCTTACTCCTCAGGTGGGTGTCCTGGCTTCTCCCAGCTTGCTCAGCCCTTTTCCTGTGGCTAGCAATTCTGGCATTGATCATCTGAGATGATGACCTGGCCCAGGTCTTCCTAAAATTGTTCATTTTGAAGATATGGGGCTCCTTGCAGGATCCCACGAACCAATGACATATGCCATTTATAACTAACCATGCGATTTCAAGTGGTCAGATTCCCCGTGTCTGAGACTGAAGATAAAAGAAACAGGCATCAAATGTTCTAAGAATAATTCACTTACTCAACATGGACCAGACATCAAGTTTGTTCTGGGCCCCAAGAAATCAGAGATGCACGAGACTGAGCTGTGTTCTTGGAATATTCGGTGCGATGGGAGAGCCAGTCATGTGGGCTGGACCCTGGGAGAGGGTTAGCTGGATTGTAGGAGCTCAGATGAGGGACACACATATGGTCACTCTTCAGTTACTGCTATTTATTTATTCTTTATAGACCAAAAGCAGATTCTGAAGGGGACCTGGGACAGAGAAGATCCCGCATTCTTCCTTCATTTTCTTGGCATAAGACTTTGCTTCTGGATTTACTGGAATAACTGAAGCGGCCCTCTGAGAGATGCAGTTACTACAGGGAGGGGAGTTAGGTGAACCCAACACACCCAGAGGGCTGACTTCAGGGCAGATAATGCCATTGAGGTGCTGAAATAGAAAAGCAAACTTATTTTTGCCCTACATTCTACATACTTAAGTACATTTGTATACAAGAAAACGTTAGGTCGCTACTGGAAGGGGGAATACAGTATTTTTCTGATGCACTTTAAAATAAATATGCAACACTCAGACCTTAAAAAAATATGTATTCACAGACCACCTCACATCATCTTTCGTATTTCAGCCCCACATGTATCACCCTGTGGAAAATGCATCTCGTCAATAACAATCATCATCACAACAGTGAAAGTAATAAAGATGATTTGCATAGGGCTTCCTATATCCCAGGCACCATTCTAAGTGCTTTTACATATATTTGCTCATGTGATCCTAATGACAGCCATGTGAAGCAGTACAGTTATTATCCCCCACTTTACAGATGGGGACACTGAGGCACAGACAGGTTTAGCAACTTGGAACCTAGGCAGCCTTACCCTAAAACCTGGCCTTTTGACCATTTCGTCACTCTGCCTCTGCCAATGCCCTTTTCCCAGCACCTCCGGTCGTTTGGGGCTAGATGCTTAACTAGACTCTGCAAGGAGGAAAAGGACCCTTGTTTATATCGGTTAGCTCAATGAAACGTCCTGGCCACACAGGTAGGTAGGTGGGGAAGGTATTGTAGTTCCATTTTAGAGTTGAGGAGACTGAGGCACAGAGCGTGCAGATGACATGCCCAAGGTCACACAGCTGGTGAATGGGAGAGCCAAGAATCAAGCCCAGAGCACCGGAAGGCAAGCCCAGGCTTATTTGCTTTGGCAGCGCCTTGCCTGGTAACACCAAACTGACTGATTAATAAATAATACTTGTTGACTTGTCATAAAAACTTGTCCTGCCAAGTCCTGCAGCATCTTATCTGTAATTACCCTATTTTCTCCTAAGGGGGCTAATGGGCCTCCCCAGGACTTGCCTCTTTCTCAGTGGGAAGGGATCTTTTTTTTTTTTAAGATTTTATTTATTTATTTGAGAGACAGAGGGAGCTTGAGTGGGGAGGGGGTGGTGGGAAAGAGGGAGAGGGAGAAGCAGACTCCCCGCTGAGCAGGGAGCCGGATGCAGGACTCAATCCCAGGAACCCAAGATCATGACCTGAGCTGAAGGCAGATGCTTAACCAACTGAGCCACCCAGGCGCCCCTTGGTGGGAAGCGATCTGTCGGGGAACTTAAGCTGGTCTCAGGGACCCAGCAATTCTCTCTTTTTTTCTTACTCTTCCTGACTCTCTGCTCCATTTACTTGTTTTGTCGCTGACTGATCCCCAGTGATGAGTTGTGCTCCTGAAAAGCTGCCCTGTGACATTTCTTCCCTTTTGTGTTCCTGATGATAGCATTTCCCCGGAGGCTCTCGAAGAGAAGGAGGGAGTGGAGGAGGCAGCGCGTGCCCCAGCAGTGCCATCCGGCCACAGAGCCTGGTGGTCCAGCTAAAGCTTTGAGCTCGAGTCCTTTCTGTTGTAGGGCTTCCGTCTGTGTGGACACGTGCACATGCACACACACACACACACACACACTGTATGGTTTAGAACAACTGTAAAATGATGAAAGTACCGGTTCCTCTGGCCCAGAGGGAGCTCAGTCGAGATTGCTAAGGCTAATTTGGGGGCTTCCCATTGTGGGTTCCCTGGCAGACGCACCCTATTGGTTTCCTTTGGCTGCTATAACACGGAACAACAAAGTGAGTGGCTTAACACAACACGGATTTATTATCTTATAGCTCTGGAGGTCCTAAAATCAAAGTGTTGGCAGGGCTATGCTCCTTTTGGAGGCTCTAGGGGAAGATCTGTTTCCTTGGCTTTTCCAGCTTGGAGAGGCCGCTCTCATTCCTTGGCTTGTGGCCCCTTCCTCCATCATCAGGGCCAGCACTGTAGCATCTTCATCTCTCTGTCTCTCAATCCTACACTCCGACATCACCACCCCCGCTCACCCTCCTCCTCCCTTTTCCCTTTGTGAGGATTCTTGTGATTACCTTGCACCCACCCGTTGCGCCAACCCAGGATAATCTCTCCATCTCAAGATCCTTAACTTCATCATATCTGTAAAGTCCCATTTGCCATATAAGGCAATATATTGACCACTTCTGAGGATTAGGACGTGGACCTCTTTGGGGGCCATTATTCTGCCCCATTTGAAATAGGAGCATTCTTTCTGTGCTACCTCTGTACCCATCTCCGTGGGAGACAGTACATCACACTGGGGCCTGAAACTATTGAGATTCACACCCTGAGCTTCCCCCTCTTTGTAGCTGTGTTAGCTTGGGCAAGTCACCTGACCTCTCTGGGCCTAATTTCCTCATCTTTAAGATGGGTAAAATTTCACTGTGCTAAGTCATGAATAGCATTGAAGTAATACAGCATGTCACTGGGTAAATAATAAACACCAAAAATAAATGGGAGAGACAGATATAATTAGGGATGCCATATAGCATGATAGTTACAAACTCAGAGGGTCTCAGTTCAAATCCCAGTTCCACTACTTATGAATGAAATGGCCTCGGGCTAGTTGCTTTAGGCATTTGAGTCTCAGTGTTCTCATTTGTAAAATGGAAATAAAACTATTACCATTTGAACACATAGGATTGTTGTGAGGATGAAATAATAATAACGTGCAAAATGAGTCACCCAGAACATAATGGGTGGCTTCTGTGGTTGTAGTTATAACCATCACCAGCATTGCCCATCCTCCCTGGGGGTAACCAAGAGACTTAGTGGGCTGCCTCTGGCCTCAGCAGAGCAAGGACAGAACGGGGCAGCTTGCTGAATCCAGGGCCCTGAGAAATCCCACAGCACTGCTCCATCCTTGAGAGGATCAGAGCCTGGCTGGGCTGAGCCTTGAGGTGTCTGGTTTCGAGGTATCTCCCTGCTGCAGAGCTGTTGGAGCTTACAGGAGCAGCCCGTTCTTTGAACTAAGAGCTCTCCAGGAGCTCCCAGGACAGAACCAGGGTTTAGAGATGGTGACCAGGACAGTGCAGAGGGTGGGGCAAAATCCCCAGAGAAGGAGGGGCTGGTTCCTAGATGGCGTGGTCATCAGGGAAGGTGCAGAGCTTTGGTTTCAACCATATTATCATTTTTAAATTTTGCTGCAAAGCCCTGTTTCAATGAAGGCTTGGGCAGATGCCCAGTATGCAAAACACTTAAAAGCACAGCTGTTCTGGTTGAAACCAGGATGTGTGTGGGGAGCAACTCAGGCCTCCTTTTCACTTTACCAGGATCCTCTAGGGGGCCCAAATTGAGGCAGAAAACTAACAGGGTGGCAAAAACACAGGCCTTGGAGTCAGACAGACCCGGGATTGCATCCCTGCCTCTGCCACTATCTAGCTGTGAACTTTGGGGTTTCATTTCACATGCTCGTGCCTCAGTCTTCTCATCTGAAAATGGGACCATAAATAGCACCCACCTCATGCACTTGTGCAAACTGGAGATAGTAAGTGTCAAGTGCCTAACATAGCGCACAGTAGGTGTCTAGGCATTTAGCAGGTGGTAGCTATTTTGATTTCCTAAGGGAGATCTGAATTAGAGACAGACCCTTTTAGAACATGTGCCTAAGCCTGGAAGCTGTGCTGTGGGGTAGATGTTCTTTGGGACTAGGAGCCAAAAGACCTGGGAAATATTGGGTCCTGATTCTACTACCAGCATCCTGTGTGACTTTAATCCCTATCTCCCTGAATCACTCTTTAGATGTTTATTGCCAACTATGTGCCAGGCACTGTCCTAGGGGCTGGAACATAGGCCCTGGCACCTGAAAGGCCCAAGTTCCAGACTCAACTCTGCCACTTCCTAGCTCTTTGGCTATGAGCAACTCACTGCCGCTCTCTGGTCCTCACTTTCTCCATGTGTAAAGTGAGAGGATTGAACTTGTGTCATAGGGTCTTCCCAGGAACGATCCAAATGAGATCCTGCCAAAAAAACCTGTAGAACATATTTGAACTTTACTCTCAGAGAGAGACATTCTGAAGCATGGGCTTCGGAATCATACAACCCTGGGTTTGAATTCTGTGTCTGCCACTTAACTGCAAGGGACTTAATTTCTTGAGGCTCAGTTTCCTCATCTGTAAAATGGAAGTAATAATAGTCTCGTCAAAGGGTCATGGCGAGGATTGAAGGAGCTGATACATGTAAAGTTTGCAGGAGAATGGCTGGGGCATAGTCAGTTCCCAATAAATGATAGCTGCCATTGCCACTGCCACCACCATAACCATCGCCATCATCACCATCATTGTGATCACAATGACCGTGAACATCTATAAAGTGAAGCTCTAAATAATCTCTAAGACCCTGCCATTTTAAGTCCTACTTTTCCAGGGGAGAATTAAGTGACAAATGTAGTAGCTCGCCCTGGGCCATGTGAGTGGGACACTTTAGAGGAGGGTCCCTGGTAGAGAGAGTTCTCCTTCACTTTTCAGGTCTAATCAGATCTTGGTCTACTTGAACACTTCCTTTCCTTTTCCCATAGTAAGCAAGAATAGGACCCTTGAGATCTGGAACACTGGAAGCTATGGGAATTAACGTCTCTTTGTATATTTCTCCTTTTCATGGTTTTATTTTCTTGTTCATACAGTGATTTCACTTCAGATCTTTTGGGGATGGGTCTTTGGCCGAAGCTTAATTGTCTGATTTAGACGTCCTGTAATCTCCCAACTTCATCCCTCTCACACCACATGCTGAAAGGTGAGGCTTGGTACATACCATCCTGGGTTGGCTATCAATTCCTTTCTCCTTCTGTCAAAATATTTGAATTGTAGGAGGTTATGGTATCCTAGTAGCCCACAACTTTGGTGTTCTTTATTGTTGCTTTTTATGTTTAGGAAAATTGGATAGTCATATCCTCATTTTACAGTTGGGGCTTGGAGACATTAAATGACTTTTCGAAGGTTGTATGGGGGCCAGAACTGGTTCCCAGAAACCTGTCAAATGCTTATTCAACTAAGCCCCTTAGAAATTTACATTCATTAAGCCTTTCATGCTCTGAATTCTGAGGCACTCAAGGTACAGGTCAGAAATCTGAAGCAATGCAGGTGAGGCCAAGTCAGCTGGGCTTAGTTTTGGGCGTAAAAACCACTTGGAGGCTCCCACACTGGGGTCAGACTCTTCCCAGCAGAGAGGAACAGTGAAGGTCTGGGGGTGTGTGTGGGAAAGGGGCTGTGAACTTACAGCTCCTGGCTCTGAGAGTGAGTGACAATATTAGAACAAGTGTGTGGTAGGTAGGCTGTTACTGACTTCACTGTGTGATGTCGAGAAGTCCCGTCCCCACCCCCCCCCCTCGCTTCACTACTCCCCCTTCTCTGCTCAAACCATCCAATAACTTAACTTCGCTGCCTGAAGGTTCGCTTCCCGCCCATCCCTCGCCGCCCGCCGCATCTTAGCGCTGTCCGCGGTGCTGATCGCCAATCTCCTGATTGCTGTTTCCACCAGCGGGGATCTCTGGTGCGTACAACCTCTCCTCCTGGCCTCCCACCTCTCTTTCTCCAGGCACCTCACACATAAATCACGGGTGGGAGGCCGGCTTGGTTCCCCCTGCGCCGGGAAGCTGCTGTCCCCTCCCTTGCTCACACGGGGTTTTGCAGCAGTGGTGGCCGCTGCCACTGATTCGGGCACTGGGGAAGCAATTGATTCGTCTACTGCCAGCAACCTGGAGTTGCCTACGCGGACACGGACAGACGACAGAGAGAAAGAGAAAGAGAGAGAGAGGAAGAGGGGGTGGGGGGAGAGGACTCAGAGCAAAAACCTTCTTCATCCATGTGGAGGGCGGTCTGAGGGAGCCACTGTCTTTGCCTTGTCCACAGACTGGTCTGAGTTTTCTCTTCTTCTGGCAGTGGTATTTCTTTTTGTCTTGGTCCTGCATGATTTAGGGGTAGTTGCTGTGTGTGTGTGTTTGTGCGTGCGCGCTGGTGCCTGTGTGCATGTCGGCGCTTTGATTTTATTTTGGGAAGAGTAGGGGAATCAGATGAACAATTTTCTTTCAGGCACCTCCACTGAGCTTTCAAACCAAGTCATTGGGAGTTAGTGTCTTCCCACCCTGGCAGGGAAGGGAGGAGTTGGCAAGAATTTGGCTCACCCATTCCCTCTGCAATCCTCTGGTGTGGAGGTAAGTGCTATTCTTCTAAATTGTGTAAATGGGCTAGGGGTATTGAGATCCCGGTTGGGATGAGGTGTGTACATGAGCTGGTGGGATAGAGGGTAGGTGGGTGGGGGAGGGATGTCGAGGAATGACCACATTTATTTGCCCACATTCCGCAGTGTTTGATCGCCTAAGCGACACCCCAAAGCTAAATGAGATTTCGGCTCAGTGCCCAGGGAGAGGGTAAAATATGCTCCTGTTTTAGGCAATGCGATCAAATTTGTGGCTTCTGCCCAATTTACCCTCTCCCTTACAGCAGAAGCTGTTGAAAGTAGCCAGCAGTTCTCGGAGTGGATTAACCCTTCATGGGCTGGCCAGCCTGCATGGAGGGTCTCTGGATGTTCTGCTCTGTGGGTGGGCACCTTGGCCCCTGATGAGAGAGGGTCAGCTGAGGCTGAAAGGTTAACCCTTGCTGAGGGTTACCTAGGCACACCAGGTGAGGCTTGCATAGGACAAGGCTCAGACTGTGCTATCTTCCAGGTATAGCTGAGTGATTCAAGTGTAGTGATTTTTGCAAGCTTGGCTGTTCTAAGCTTCTTGAGATGGGAGATCTGGGAGCCATGAAAGGACCACATTTTGCTTGGAATGAGTGGTCAGGCAGCCCAGAGGGGAGCAGCCAGCAGCCTGCTGAGCAGACGATGTTTTATTTTCACAGGTGGTGCAACCTGTAAGTGATTGTATGGGGGGTGCATCCTGACACCAGCCTGGGGGACTCCATCCTGAGCCTGTCTCAGAGTAGACAAAGAAGGGAACAGAGTTTGTTCGGATTCTGGGGAAGGACCCCAGTTTCCGGCTTTGGATCTGTTCCAGGGCAGACCAAACCCCGCTCTGGTTTCTTTATCTGAGATCCTGATGGGATAAGCTTGCACCAACCTGTTAGTGAGTGGGAAGTCGAGGTTTCTTGTCACTGAATCCAAAAACTCACATTTAATTTTAAAACGCCTTTGCTGCTAATCTATGACCCATCAAAAGGAGATTTCTCTTTGCTTTCTGCTTTGATTACATCTACCTTTCTGGAAATGAATGTCCTTATTTTTAGCATCTTCACAATTATCTTAGGGGCCACTTCAGTCTTCTGCACCCCCAAGGATTTCTCTGTAGGCTCTTGTTCTTAGAGGTGGGAGGAATAAAACATCAGCCCCAGAGACTGGCAACCCTGAAATGTAAGCAGGGCCCAATCAATCATTTTCTCGGGTCCCGGAGCCAAGTGGGGATGCCGAAATCCCGGGGCATGTGCCTGCTCAGGGAGAGCATGTGAAGCAGAGGGAGTGGGCTGCTTGGTGGTTAGTGTCAAAGATGGGGTTCTCAAAATCCCACGCTTTTCTCACTGGGTGAC
The DNA here is from genome assembly GCF_011800145.1 of Mirounga leonina. Lineage (NCBI taxonomy): Eukaryota > Metazoa > Chordata > Mammalia > Carnivora > Phocidae > Mirounga > Mirounga leonina. The sequence goes on from NW_023270436.1 coordinate 10,112,437, forward strand.
CTTGAGGACTCTCAAACTAAGTTGCCTTAGTTTCCTCCCTGGGAAGGCTCAAGTAGGAATGACTGACATGCAGAAATTTGGTTCAGATAAGAAGCCACGAGATCTGGCCGTGGGTGAAATTTAAAATATTGAACTTTGGCATTCACTGGTCAAACTGGATGGCTGGGGCCCTGGAGTGGGGGCTCTTAGAAGTTCTCTACTGTGCTAAGTGTTAACCCTTTAATTGCTGGATTGTGGTGGGGGGTACTAGGAGAGTATTGGGGAGCCCCAGGGGCCTCAGTGCAACATCACCATCTGGTACAGGAGTATTTCAGTGTTTTAACAACTGGTTCAGCCATGCAGAGCATGCATGCTAGCCCAGCTGAGGTTGCTGGGGCTGGGTTGTTAACATGTGGGTGCTTTGAAAACATCTCCTTGCTGCTTCTCAGCCTTACTTCCTTGGGGGTGGCTAAGATCCAAAAGGCTGCCCTCCCTCCTCCCCCATCACATTTGAAATGGTGCATTGTGGTGCACCAGGGAGAGGGAAACAGAAGCTTCTGGAAGGAAGCTTGGGCTTGGACCAGGGGACCTGGATTCCGGCCCCAGCTCTGCCTCCCCTTTCTGGGCCTCAGTTTCCCTGTATGTGCAATGAGGCACATGGTCTAGGTGACTCCGGGTCCCCTTCCAGCTCAGGTTCTGTGACTGTGTGATAGGAGTGTGTGTGCAGGCAGGCTTCTAGGAACGATGTGTACTGTGTTTGGGAATTTATCATGAGTGCTGAGGAGGCCTGTTTGGGGTGAGTCAGGACTAGGGGTCTCTTGTGAGAATTTTGCTAGGTTCCTAGAATCCTGTGCTCAGCTGGAGAGGGGTCTGTTTTATTCGTGGCCTCAGATATATAGATATACAGATATAGTAGTATTTGAAGGCTCTATAGAGACTTATCCCAGGGGTGGCAGCAAGGACCCCTTTGAGAACCTCCACTCTGAAAAGATGCGTATCCGCACAAACACACAATACCCAGGGACTCGTGGACCCTCCCTAATGCCCATCTGAGCACCTCAAGTTCAGAACCTCTGATCTAGTCTGATCCCTTCAGGGGGGGCCCAGAGAGGGAAAGCAACTTATCTAAGACCACACAGTAAATTACGGCCGAGCGACATACACATCTGCCGTCATGAAGATAAGGCATCATCTCTTTCCTCCTGGCTTAGGCAGCCCCCACTCACCCCACGCAGCTGGTACAGAGGGAGGACATTCTGCAGTGTCTCTCTAGCCAGTGCTGGTGATTGGGAAGCATAGCTGTGGAGACAAATGTGGGCATTTCCTTTCTCACTGGTGGGAGAGATGCAGCCCCCGGAGGCTCTGCAATTCTAAAAGCTGGCCTGGGAAGACTCTCACCAGCTGGCTCTCCCTCTCCCCCTTTCCTCCTATAGCTCATATACATTCAGGACACCTGTCCAAGGCTATGCGTTCTTGTCGGGGTGGCTGCGTTGGGCGTTTATTTGTAGGATGTGGTATCTACTCTTTATTTACCGCCCCCCCCATGTGGGTCATAGAGAGTTTGTGACTTTCTACTAAAAACCACCATGACATTCAGTCCCATCTCCTGTTCTTTATCCCCTTTGAGTGGGGAGCTGGTCGTAAAGGTAGATGAATCAGGAGTTGATGTGAAGACCATGAGAAGCAAACAGTGTGGTAGATTTCTGTTAAGGGCTGAGGCTATAACCTGGGATAGAAAGATATCTGGGACCCAGTAGTGGTAGGCTGGAGCCAATGAACTTAAATTATTCAGCTGCCACCCAGGATGGAGCTCCCCTTGTGCTGGGACTGTGAAGGAGGTACCACAGAAATAGGCCCCTCTCCTTCCTGTTCCCCACCCCCGTCTGCCTTCTTAACCAGCCGTCTGAGGGGCTGCAGTGTGGGACTCTGGGAGAAACCAAACCTGGGTTCAATTGTGACTCCAGCGCTTCCTTGCTGTGTGACTTCAGGCAAGACCCTTAACCTCTCTGAGCCTCAATTTCCTCAGTTAAGTATATTAAGGTAGTTCGGCATGGAAATAGATCTCTTGGGTTTAGATCCTTCCGGTTGGGTCACTTCACTTCTCTGAGGCTCAATTTTCCCTTTGTAAAGTTGAAGATACTAAAGGAATTAGGAAAACTTTGAGTTAATGCTTGCAAAGTACTTAGTACTGAGCCTGGGGGGAGTAAGTAAGCAACATACGTTAGCCATGGGGATGATGTTGGTGATGGTAACAGTGAAGTCACCCTGGACTGAAACAAGATTGGGGGGAGGTAGAGGGAGGTGAATCCTGTGGGCCAGCTGTGCAGCTTTGGGGCCCGGGAGAGAGAAGACAGGGCTTGGAGACAGGAGACTTCTGGTCCAACTTTTTCCCTCTGTGGTGTTTGTGCAGTTGCTGGTGGTCCCCGGAACCTCAGTTTCTTCATCTGTGAAATGGGCATCATGGCCTCCTTTCCTTGAAGCCCATGAAGCCCCGAGGAAGCAGGCCCTTGTGAGTGTGGTGGTCAGGCCCTGGAGGACGGGGTCTGGGAGGAGAAGCCCTACCAACTCCTCTGTCTTTTGTTCCTCCACATCCTTGGGAGGTTTTTGCTGAATCATTCCAACTCGCCAGCTCAGAGCCCGTGAGTTTTTTCTAGGAGACCCGAGCTTTCCCTGCCATGGTGTGCTACTGCCTAGGGCTTCGGAGGTGCCACAGGCAAGCTCCTGAAGGGCCAAGGCTGTGCATCTCAGTTTGTAAAGTCAAGGTTAGCACACGGCACTTGTTCAGCGGTGACCTGCATGCACACAGGAGTAAATGAGTGGAACCTCAGTTGGTTGACTAGTGGACAGGTCAGTTTGAGGAGGTGCCTTGGACCTATGGTCCAGCCCGAGGTCTGCATACAGTAGGCACTTAGTGTTGGTTGGTTCTGATGAGTCATTGGTGCAGAGTTTAGAAGGACTTGGCTTTCATCTCGGGTCTGTTACAGGTAAGGCTGGGCCTCTTCTCCTCCTGCCAGAGCATCTTTGACCCTCATGTACCATGCATTTATTGAGTACTTACGGTACACCTGGCACCATGGCGGGTATTGGGAATAAAATGGTGACAAAGATCCCATCTCTTTTGGGACTTAGATTAAGTAAGTGGCTGCCTACAATGTGTAAGCTTCGGGGGGTGGTACAGAGAGAGGGCTTCCTTAGTCATCCTTTTTGGGGGGTGTTTTCACTTAGCTCAATGACATTTGAAAGTCCATTATTAAAGCTTTGTTTTTTTGTCTTAAGGCCTTGCTCTTGGACAAAGAGCAGATGCTTCGGATGGGATAACACATCTGGCCTTATTAGTCATTTACGCTTTACTGAGGAGGAGTTGGAAAATCCCTTCCAAAAAGTGAGGGGAGAGCTGTTTTGGAGTGGGGAGCGGAGTCTGCGCACACTGAGCTTGCAGGTAAAAGAAGGGACAGAAGGCAGGAAAGGCACGTGTTGCTGGACTCACCTTCTGCCAGGGGTAGAAAGCTCTCGATGTCTAAGAGAATCCAGGACAGATTCTCGGGAAATGCCTTAGACCCCCTCCCTCAGACACTCTGAGTGCAGGGCCTTGAGACCTGTGTTTTTACATCCCTCCACTGCTACAGATAAAGGAGTGTTTTTGAAATGCAGAACACTTCTACAGGTGTTAGTTATAACAGTTCTAGGTGTATTGCAAGCCTCAGACTTTCTCCCAAGGTTCTCTCCCCCACTGCCCACCGTTTCCCAAGGGGCTGAGCTGGGTAAGATTCAGGCTTGTTGCCTCCCCAGCGCCCATCATTTACTTTCTGCCCCTGAATCCCCGTTTCCCACAGGAGCGCAAGCTTGATCTAGCAGTGTTGACCCCATTCCCTGCTAACTTCTGAGCACCCCGTGGGGGTGGGGAGCGGGTGCTTCTTTCTCAGGCAGGACCTAGGGACTTAGGTTATCAGATGGCTCAGGGGCGAGGCAGCGGGGATCAGCCAGCTCTCTAGCCTGGCCAGGCCTTCGGGGTTTGAGAGAATACAGCCGGTTCTTAGCCCAACTTGCTTTCCATTTGTGCCAGGGAAATGTGAGCTGCGGCTGCACCAAGGTACCGGGCCGCCGAGGGCAATGGCACCGTGGTTTCCTCGAAGTCATTGTCTTGCTGTCATTAGTTTTAATGACATAACGCACGCTTAAATCTCATTGTAATGGAGTCGTGTCAGACTCTGGCTTAGTAATCCAGTTAGTGAGCAAGATAACATGCCTCAGGAAGCTGGGTTTTTTTTTTGTTTTTTTTTTTAAGATTTTATTTATTTATTTATTTATTTGAGACAGAGAGAATGAGAGAGAGAGAGCACATGAGAGGGGGGAGGGTCAGAGGGAGAAGCAGACTCCCTGCCGAGCAGGGAGCCCGATGCGGGACTCGATCCCGGGACTCCAGGATCATGACCTGAGCCGAAGGCAGTCGCTTAACCAACTGAGCCACCCAGGCGCCCAGGAAGCTGGGGTTTTTGCCCACCCTTCTGCAACTAATCAACAAGAGGAAAACCGTCGGACAGCATCATGATGATGTGTGGTTTGTGAAGGGTTTATTTGGAGAGCCAAGGGGGAAAGTCTCCTCATCTCTCAGTATGATCTGAGTGAGTTCATTCAGTTGCCTTTTTCTTTCTTTTTTTCTTCCTTCCTTTCTTTCCTTTTTTTTTTTTTCCTCTTTAATGCACCTACACAATGACAAGCAGCGACTTGTGAATGGAGACAGCTCTCAGTAGAGAACAGATTATGTAAGCGGGTTCCGGTGCCAGCCGTTGATGGCAGGGCGGCGTTCCGGGGCTGCTGAGAGGAGAAATGATTTCTCGAAGTTTATCGGGAGGCCTTCCACACGAGATGCTGCCAAAATAGCATCTGTGTGGTCCATTCTGGCCCTCAGCCTGCCCCTTGTCCCTGTCCCCGTCTACCTGTCAGCATTTTCCTTTGTCACTCTAGCGCCGCTGTGTCCCCAAGTCTCTCTCTCTGGGTCTCTCTCCCCTTTTGACCACCCCTGTCCCCTTGCCTATCTCTCCCACCCTTCTAAAGTCCCCTGTCCCATCTTTCCTGTGTCCCTGCCTGTCTCTGTCCCTCCTTTCTTCTCCCCACTCTCTTGCCCTGCCCCATCTCATCTTTCTCTCATCTGTGCAGATATACTGAGTGGCTTGTGAAGGGAAAGCATTTGTAAGCCCCTGAGACCCTGAGTAGGGTGACCAGCTGTCCTAGTTTGCCTGGAACAGAGAGGACCCTTGGCATGCCAGCCTCTCTATGGTTCAAACTGGAAAAGGCTCAGGCAAACCAGGATGAGTCGGTCATCTTATCTCTATGTCAAATGCTTGGAATATTGAAGAGCTCTCCAAAGACCAGAGACGTGGCTTTCTGGGGGAGTTACCTGCTCTCCTACTCGGGGAGGGATGCAATGGTCTCTGGAGCCCTCCCCAGCCTTCGCGTTCTCTGCATGACTCTAGTCAGACCCTCTGCCTGGGTCTGCAGAGGCCAGTGGTCAGTCAGGGGCAGGGGGCTGGCTCCCTCCTCCCTCCCTGCCCCTTCCCCCTGATAAGACTGACCACCCAACTAGTCATTGGCTCATTTGTCACAAGAGGGGCTCAGTGAGAGATTGTAGATGGTTCTATGCCAGACGTTCTCACACTTGAGCCTTTGTCAGCATCCCCTGAAGGTTGGTTAAGGCAGGGTTTCTGATTCTAGTGGGACTAGGATGGGGCCCAGGAATTTGTGTGTCTAACACATTATTCCCAGGAATGTAGTTACTGCTGCTCCAGGAAGCCCACTTTGAGAACCGCTGCTTTTGACCAGTTCATTCCCGAATATTTATTGTTCACTACCATGTGCCGGGCACTGCTGTAGGCACTGGAGATTCAGCAGTGAATGAGACAGAGTTCTGTACCCCTCCTAGAGCTGACAGTCTAGTGGGGGACAAAGGCAATAATCAAGTAAACACATCAACAAGATGATTTCAGGAAACGATATGACATGATAGAGGAAGACAAGTGATAGGTAAGGGGGAGAGAGCTAATTTAGTTATAAAAAGGAGGGCCAGGGGAAAACTTTGAGAGATGGCAATGTTTGGATTGAAAGCTGAGTTTCTAGAAAGAGCCAGAACAATCCAGGCTGGGGGAACAGAAGTGCAGAGGCAGAGACAACTGTGGTGTCTTGAAGGAACAGCAAGAAGACCAGTGTAAGAGGTGGGTGGGTGGGGGAGTGAGAGGAGGGGGGCAGTGAGGGGGGTGAGGTGGGTGGGGGGCTGGGGGCTGGGTCATGCAGGACTCCAGTGCAGGTGAGGAGTCTGGATTTGATTTTATTTTGGGGGAGGGTTCCCATCAGGAACGTGACATGATCTAATTCACAATCTCGGTCATGATCACTTTGGTTTGTTAGTGGAGAAAGGACTGCAGGAGGCAGGGGTGGAAGCCGGGAGCCCAGAGAGTGGGGGCCCAGTGATGGGGCCGTGGACCAGGGAAGAAGGTGGTCAGATTTGGGTGTATTTTGCGGGATCACAGACAGGTCTTACGGAGGGATCAGATGTGGGGGTGCAGGAGGAACCAGGGCCCACTCCCAGGGAGACAGGACCTGTTCTTGGCATTGGTGTAGCACTTGTGATTCTGGGGATCACAAAAGGGGTCTTGGCTGCAACCAGGGGCCACTGGCTTAAGAAGCAACAGCAATAGTGCGTGCCAAGGTGGTGGTGGTGGGGGCTTTCAAGGAGTTTGCAAATGCTCCTTCCATGCTCGCTAAAATGCACCATCCCTTTCTCCCCAGAGGAAAAGGCAGCAGCTCAGGGTTTTTTCTCTCATGAGCAGGGGCTGAATTAATCTGCCAGTGCTAAGCAACATACTGGAAGGGGGTCCCGCTGCTGCCGTGTCAGGCGGGGATGTGGCCAAGTATTTCTCCCAAAGGTCTACAGATGGGGGGCTCATGGGAAGGGCTGCTAGGCAGGAGGGAAGACACAAGTTGCTGGTGTTCGCAGCGTTCCCTCTGATCCTTAGAGACCTCCATGTTGTTCACCAGAGCTGGCAAGCCCTGGCCAGAGGGGATCATCAGCATTGGCATGTCCCAGAAGCTCCAAAGCAAGACGACCCACCCCTAGAGGTACAGACCCATCACACACCTCCTGTGCTTGTCACAAAGAGACCAGCTGGCCGTTTCTTTAGATTTGTTTTTTTCTGTTGTTTCCCGCCCTCCCCCCCCACCCTTCGGGAGGGTTTATCTGGCTGGGACCTACGTATTCTCTGTCTTATCTGCAGAGGGGTCTGGGCGCGTGTCCTTTTCTGAACACTGCATGCCTCTTTGGAGAGCAGTCCCCAGGGAGAAATAAATAATGCTCCCATGCTGGTGACCAGGAGGGGGCTTTGCTTCTGATTATAGTGTGAGGAGAGCTGGCCTCCTTGGGAGCCTCTCAGGTTTCCACCCAGAACTCATCTGCTTTGTAGATGAGTGGGGAATTTTTGTTCTGGCCCGGGTACGGACAATGGAGTTCTTTTTCTCATTTCCTAGGACAAGACCACCGTTGATCCCTAAAGGTTTCTTTCTCAGTTTTTCGTTATTTATTCTCTTTATCCTCATAGGCCATTCCCCTCCCCTCACAGGCAGCCCTTCTATCCTATTTAATGGACATCTCTTTTGTTTGTATATGCACCTTCAAAATATGGACTTTTAACTTATATAAATGGTATGTTCTATAAATCTCCTTGTTGCTCTTTTTTTTTTTTTTTTACTTACCACCGTGTTTTTAAGATCCTTCCGTATTGCAAAACGTGCATCTAGTCCTTTGCTTCCAATTGTTGCTATAGTCCCAGCCATAAATACCCCCACATTTTACCCATTCTCTTAGCTTCTGTTAGCTTCCTTCCAGTTACCTGGACTATATTGGGACTTTCTTGCACTAACCAGCTGGGATTCAGGACACAGAGACTTACTTTAATAGAGATTTAATAGTCATCGGGGAGGTATGGGGAGATGCTTCACTGTTTAGCTTTTGATTGTTTGCTCAACAAACACTGAGCACCCACTCATGATGCCCTATGGGTAAAGAGAAGGAGGCAGTGGTCACATCGATGGGGTTTGGGGCCCAGCAGATATGGGTTTGAATCAGACTCTGATACCCACTGGCTATGTGACCTTTGGCAAAGTGACTTTGCCCCTCTGAGCCTCAGTTTCTTCTGTAAAATGGGGAGAATGATAGTATTCATTTGATAAGGTTATTGAAAGTGAAGTGAGAGGCTGCATGTCATTGCTTTGTGTGATAAAACTTTTTTGGCACCCTGTGAGGAGGGTTGGATAGATGTTTATATCCCCTCCATGTTCTGATGTTCTGCTGGATCTACCGTGTGTGTGTGTGTGTTTGTGTGTGTGTGTGTTGGGGAACAGTTTCCTAGCTGAGGCCGAGACAGTGGCCACCCTGTTGAGTAGTTCTTTCCCCATCTATGTGGAGAGCCCCTGGTCCCGTACCAGAGTCAGCCACACGAGCCGCCTCTGTGTGGTCCCCAGGCCTGGGGTTTCTACTCTAACACTGACGTGGCCTCTGGAAATGGCCTGGTAGCAGCAGAAAGGCTCATGTTGGTCCTGAACACGCTCAGAGGGTAAAACACCGTAGAAGCTGGTAGTGGGAGTCTTCAAGTGGCCAGAGAGCCCCCCGCCCCAAGGACCCCCCAAGGCCCTGGGACTGAACAGACTCCAGCTCTGGAAAATTCTTCCTCTGGTTGTCATGGCAGTGGGTGTAGGATGGGAACCTTCATCCCCATGGGGCACCACAAGGCTGAGATTTTGGGTTGACACAGACTGTAGGGTGGCCTCAGGTCTCTACTGCAGGGTGGTTTCCGATGCCCTGGGGCAGGACGGGGGGGCTCCCTACCTGTTTATAGCATTTCATCATCCTCTTGCTAGAAAGATCCTTGAGCTAAGAGTATCTAGCTGGGTTCGAATTCTGGCTGTACCATATAGGGGTTGTGTCCCAGAGCTGCCCTTTGATACAGGAAGCAAACGAATTGGATCCTGTCCACCAAGTCACAGAGCAGTGACAGGGGGCTTGACCTTGGGCTTTGCACTTACCTAAGTGCAGACCAGAACTCCGAGGCTGTGGAGGACAGAGAGGTCCCAGTTCCCCAAATTTACACTGCTGGTCAAGGGGAGATTCAGGGACTCCAACCCAGATCCTTTGGACACCAAAGTCAAAGACAGAATTTTCATAGTGAGGAAATGAACCTGCCAGGGACTCGTTCTTCTGCTCTGTAAAATGAGATAATCAATCACCACTTATTGTTCGGAGTTGTGATGATCAAGCAGCTTAGAATTTCTTTGTTTAATAGGTAGCTCTGCAGAAATGGACTCTGTAGTCTTCAGATCCTCCTGGCTTGGATCTGGGGTCTTAAGCATGAATGTTACTCCCATGAAGGGTGGGAGGGCACGGGTTGGTAGGAGGCCGTAGCTCAGCGATTAGAGGTACAGCCGCTGCCCCAGAGCTCCTTGCAATTCGAGCTGTGCGACTTGCCAGCCTGTGCCCTTGGGCAAGTTATTTGGCCTCTCTGGCCTCAGTTTACTCCCCTGTGAGATGGGAAGAATAATGGTGCCTCCCTCACAGGGGCGCTGTGAGGACTCTGTGACGTAATACATACACGAAGCACCCGGACATAAACATAAACGGACATGTTGACGACATAAATCTCAGCTGCTTATGATTACATAGAACGTTTTTTTTCAAAGTTACTTCTAGAGTCAACTTTTTCTTTTTTTTACCATAACCTCCCAAAAAGGAGGGTTAGAATTATGAATTCCATTTACAGATGAAGGAAGTAAGCCCCTTGGAGGTAAACTGATTTCCCAGCGAAAGGTTCAGTCCCCGGGGATGACAATGGCCGAGTCACAGAGCTCCAAAGCATAGCAGGTCCACCAGGCCAATGACAAAGCATAAATCTGACAAAAAGTGACAAAATGACAGTCACAGAGGCTGGAGAAAAGCAAACGGTGAATTCGGTGGCCTCAGGACCCTTCCCGATGGATTCTCATCTGGAAAATGAGCAGCTGGAACTGCCAGTACCCCCAGCGTTCAGTGACCCGCACAAAACGTTTTGCCAGACGTAAGTAATAATCTACTGGGAACTAGAAGCAAGAAAACAAAAACCTCCTAGGGATGTAGATGAAATGATTGAATGTCCATTTATATATAATGTTTGCTTCTTTAATTGTATGACACACACATACTTAAGATCACATTTTATATAAAATAATCGATTGATTGATTTTTCCTGCTGCTGATATATACTTAGAAAATAATTAGCAAACCAGAAAAGTAAGGAAAGTTTTATAACTTTAACAAAACTCATCTACTGCATATACTTTTTGTTGAAGAACAGGAAAAGGAAGAGACACCATTTGGAGTTGCCTGGTGGTTGAAAAGTTGAGAAAGAATTTACTTGAACTATTTTGCTATGCATAATAAATTGAGAGAATGAGAGGCGCTTGACAGTGTGAAAAACATCTTGGGTAGAAGGGGCTTTCTGAGGAATATTTGGTTGGGAAGATCCTTACCTTCTATTTGTTCACTTATAGCATTTGCCAGGCACTGCACTCAGTGCTGGAATATAGCAGAAAATTATTTTGATTTGGTCCTTTCTCTCGAGGAGGTAGACATAAATCAGTAATCATGCATGTGGATATTATATATATATATATATAAAATTAAAACCTGAGGGTTCTGAAGAGGTCTATGAGGGAGCATCGCAAGGAAATCTGGGAGGGCTTCCCTGAGGAAGTGACATTGGACCTGAGAGCTGAAGGATGAATAAGAGTTAACTGAGTAAAGCAAAGAGAAAAGAACAGTTATGGCAGTGAGAACAGCACTTGAAAAGGCCCTGAGGTAGCATTCAAGGCTCTGAATGAAAGCCAGCGTGATCGGAGCACAAGCTTGGGAGGAGCCCAGTCTGAGATGAGGTTGGTGGTACCTGCAGGGCCATGGTGTGGCAACTTGTCTTTATTCTGAGAGAGGTTTGGAGAGAAACTCTGTTTTCACAAGCAGATGACCTGATCTGACCCCAACCAGGGAGAGATTTTGTTCTGCGGTGAATGGTGAATCGTGGTGTGGAGAGAGGGGATAGGGATAGTTGCTAGTCCACCTGGTTGAAATCCCAGCCCTGCTGCCCTGTGACTCCGAACAAGTTACTAAATCTCCCTGTACCTCAGTTTCCTCATCTGGAAAATGGGGCTAGCAATAACATCGACCTCACTGGATTTTCTTGGGGATTTAATGATTCCATATAGATCATCTTTGCTTGGAACAGGCATGGCCCATGAGAGAGGCTCAATAAACCTTAGTTATTACCATCATCATGGCGATGATCATGGTGATGACGATGAAATCTCAGAGCTCAACATTCTTCCACCCTCTGTCTCCTGCCTCACCTTCTGTAGCCCTTTCCTCAAACATCACCTTCTCAGAGAGGCCTTTTCCAGATCATCTTATTGAAGATTGCACCCCCATGCCAGAATCCTACATCCTCCTTGTGTGCTCATTTCTCCCTAGCACTTAGCACCATGTGACACATGATCTTACTATATTATTTATTTTGTTCGTGGTCTGTCTCCCCAGTAGAATGCCAGCTCCCACAGAACAGGAACATTTGACTCTTTTATTTACCACTGTCCACTCAGTGCACTGTATCCCACAGCATCCGGCACCTAGTAGGTGCTCAGTAAGTATTTGTTGGATAAATGAATGCTAACTGTGCCTCTCTAATATTCGTGCTCTTGTTCAAAACCTGACCCACTCCCCAGGCTGCTCTAACTCACCTGATGGTTAATTGAACAGCAAAAGCAGCAGTATGGGGGAAAAAAAAATCCCCAAGGCCTAGAAGGGGTGGGGGATGGACAGGGAAGGTTTTGAGGCACTGGAGATTTTGGTGATGGGGGAAAAAGTGAAGGTCTTTTATAAAACCAGCTCAGCAGCTTGATCTTTTTAACTTGATTAATCACATTAAGACTTAGTCAATATCCACATTTCCTCAGCCCTGGCCACAGCAGCTGGTGGAAGCAGACTTATTCAATATTTAAGAAGACCTGCATTGCAGGCGAAGGGTTTGGGCTGCGTGCGGAAGAACAAGCAGCAAATGCTCAGGGACAGTCTCTTAAGTGGTGGATTGTTTTTTAAAAGGAGAGAAACAAGAGAAGGAAAGGCCCCAAAGCCTTCAGCCTCCCCCTGGCCTTCCCAGATTTCTGATGACATTGACCAGCACACCCCAAAGTTATTTGCTCTGACTCAGGGCGAGAGTGTACCCACCAGAAAGGAGGCTGGCAACCAGGAAGCTTGGTCTCGTGGGTCCCCTTTTTCTTTTCTTTTTTTTTAATTTTTTAAAGATTTTTAAAATTATTTTTTAATTTTAATTTTAATTTTTTTTTAAGATTTTATTTATTTATTTGACGGAGAGAGGCACAGCAAGAAAGGGAACACAAGTAGGGGGAGTGGGAGAGGGAGAAGCAGGCTTCCTGCAGAGCAGGGAGCCTGATGCGGGGCTCGATCCCAGGACCCTGGGATCACGACCTGAGCAAAGATTTTTTTTTTAATTTATTAAAAATCACAGCGAGAGAGGGAACACAAGCAGGGAGAGCAGGACAGGGAGAAGCAGGCTTCCCGCTGAGCAGGGAGCCCGATGATGTGGGGCTCGATCCCAGGAACCTGGGACCATGACCTGAGCCGAAGGCAGACGCTTAACAACTGAGCCACTCAGGTGCCCCGGTCACCTTTTTGTAGCATTGGCATAAAGTGGTGGCTTTCAGAGTGTGGTCCCCAGACCAGCAGCATCAACGTCACCTGGAACTTACTAGAAATGCGAACTCTCGGGCTCTGTCCCAGACCTCCTGAAACAGAAACCCTGGGGCGGGCAGGGGGGACATCAATCTGTTTTCACGAGCCTTCCACGGGACTGATGCATGACCAAGTGTAAGATGCCCAGGCAGGAGGGATGGGGGCCTGAAGAGGGTGTGGAGCAGGGCCCATGGTTCTAAGCTGGTGGGTCTCCATCCTGGCTGCACATTATAATCTTGCCAGGAAGACTTGCAAAAAATGTGATGGGGATACTCACGATGACGAGTTTCTTCTTTAGGTGGTTTGGTTGGGATCCTGGAATTAGCATTTTTGTTTGTTTGTTTTTGGTTTGCATATATTTTGCATATTCTATTTTATTTTAATTCCCATATGCTGGAATTAGCACTTTTTACAGCCCCCTAGTCCCTCATGCTCAGGCTCACCACCTGAGAATTTTAAAGAGCACCAGAGCACATCAGTTTGGAGATTACCGCACCTGGGAGAGGACAGGTGGACATGAGGCGCTGAAGGTGGAGGAAACAGAGAGGAGAAGGGTATTAAGTTCAAACCTTACAGGCTGTGCTTGGCAACCAGGACTTCATGCTAGAATTGTCTTTTTTTTTTCTGAAATGAGAGCTCCCAGTTCCCAAGCATTTAGTGTGGACCAGCACCATGCTGCTAACTCTGCATGCCTCATTTCTTCCACCAGCCCTGAGAAGAAGGATTATTTGTAACCCCCATTTTCCAGACAAGGGACGTGAGGTACAGAGAGGCCAGGGTACGTGCCCAAGGTCCCAGGCTAGCAAGGGACCAAGCCAGGACGGCAGCAGTGAAGTGTCTGAATTTAACCACTTCCTGTCTCACGGGTCCCTACACCGAACACAGGTTGGCTTCCTAGGAAGGGTGATTATTGAGGAGAGGTCCCGAGGATGTCTCCAGAAGCACCCCGTGAAGTGGCTATTGGAGAGGCTGAGTCTTGTGTCACTTCCTCCTCCTCGTGCCTCTAGATTCAGACCGTGGTTTCAGTTCTGCCAGAAGAACTTGCTTTTCTAGGAGCCTGGTTTTCCACCCAAGGCTTCTGCATCCCCAGGTCCCACGAAGGCTTGTGAGGGACACTTTTGTGTCCTTTCTTGCTTTTCATACGGCAGCTTGGCCATTCAAAACCAGACCAAAAACTCGCAGATAACTGCCAAGCCTCCACTCATGTTTCAGAGAGAAATGACCTTCATGCTTTCCTTTCTTTCCTCAAGTTTCTTTTCTCAAAGAGAGCTAAGACTCAGGGCCAAGGGGACTCACTCTTCACTTGCCCTCCGCTTTGAAAGATGAGGACCTTCGTACTCCCTCAGATCAGGTCTCAGTCAGTGACCTGGTTGATGGCAGGAACTGAGCTGCAGCCTGGTGTGAGAGGAACCATGGGCAGCCGCCCCCAGCTCACTGCAAACCTTGTTCCCCTCGGGGCCCACGCCGTGGGCACTCGATGGCAAAGACACTCAGAAACCCATTTGCTCCCAGCCCTGCTTCATTATCCGATCAGACTCCAGAAAAGCCGTGTGCTAGACAATTCCTGTAAGTTTTCCGTTCCTGGCAAATCCCCAAACCAATGTGTTCACTCCTGGCGGTTTCCATCCTCCCAGTTCACCTCGTTGTGCTCCAGAAAGGTGAATGGTTGGAGGAACAGGGTTTGAAATGCACCTTGGGCGTCTCGGGGGAGAAGTTGGCCCGGAAACAAGCCATAATGACAGTACTCTGTAGGTCCTTGGCGCTTTTTCTCCCAAATTGCCTCTTTACATCAATTATCTCATTATCTACCCCTTGCCTCAACCACACTCTGAAAAAATAAAACAGAAAACAGACCAAACTACTAAGCATTTGCCCCACTAAATAGTCCTCATTGTAAAAGGGAAAGTGGAAAGGTAGGAGCACTTGTTGACTAGTATTATATATATTAACATCTGCATATCCTAAGATATATAGCATATTACACATTATGCATATAATATACTTTCTACTTTATATATACACACATATATACGTATGAGAGAGAGGGAGTTGATTCTCATTATTTGGAGAAGTTACATTCTGCAAAGTCACCATGATCACTGAATTAGCAAATACTGAATCATTGCTCCTAAGGGAAATAACGCGGTTAGGTCCCTGCAAGCCTCTCCTCACACTTCATCAGCCGATCCATACATATCCTTTGTTTTATGTGTGTTTCTGCTTAAAGACGCCTTATTCAATACATGTCTTCATCTGTTCAGGCTATGGTAACAAACTGCGTTAGACTGGATGGTTTATAAGCCACAGAAATTTCTTTCTCATAGTTCTGGAGGCTGGAAGCCTGAGGTCAGGCTGCCAACAGGGACGGGTTCTGGTGAGGATCCTCTTCTGGCCTGAGGACTGCTGACTTGTCTTTGTGTCTTTGTGTGGCAGAGACAAGAAAACTCTCTCGTGACTCTTAGATGGGCACCAATTCCATCATGAGGGCCCCACTCCCATGACTTCAGTTAACCCTGATCACCTCCCGTGGCCCCACCTGCTAATACCATCCCATTGTGGGGGTAGAGTCCCAACACATGAATTTTGAGGGGACACGAACATTCAGTCCGTAACAGTATATAGTATTGTTGGTTCATTAACATTGAACTCACGGCCAACGGCACATGGTGCATGAACTTATCAGACAAATGTAGTTTCTCTGTAAGGCACATCGCAGGCTTCTTGCACTTAGGAACCCCAGACAGCACCTCAGTGCTATGCCCAGGGGCCATTTTAAACAGTGAAATCACCGTTTTATCATCATCGTTTTATTGTTTGCGATAAAAATGCAAACAACGTGGCATTAAACGAGACCTTGAAAAAGAGACTTGTGTGCAGTGTGAGAGCTGAAGGCGGAGTTGCCAGTTGGACTTTAGCGGCTAACACGCATGTTGGGCGACTCCGTTTTTTTCTGGCTGTTCTGTGTGTGTGTGCACGTGTGCACATGCCAAATGACCATGAAGGTGCCACAAGTATTGCTTTGGGGGCTACAGATAAAAGTTAGTGAGTAGGCAAATTCACAAACATGGAATCTGCAAATAATGGGAATTGATTCTGAGTGTGCGTGTGTATCAGTCGGGATTCCGTTGATTGTAAACCTCACTCAGGCTAGTTCAAGCGATACAAAGGGACATTTATTGGCTAATGTGCTAGAAGAGTCCACAGCACGGCTGAAGCATGACTGTATCCAGTGGCTCAAAAATAGCATTAGGATGGAGTTCCAGTTCTCTAGCTCTGCTTTCTTCTGGGCTGGCCTCTCTCTCAGGTGGGCTTTCTCCACCTGGGAGAACCCCACCAATGTCCGTAGAACACAGAAACTCAGGGCTTAGCTTCCCACAGTTCACAGAAATCATTCTCCACAAGATTGACAGCTCCGTGGGGGGATGAGGAGCAGACATGTGTTCCTCCTTTTTGTGGTACCAACACTCCAGTTTTCTTTTTTTTTTTTTTTAAAGATTTTATTTATTTATTTGAGACAGAGAGAATGAGAGAGAGAGAGCACATGAGAGGGGGAGGGTCAGAGGGAGAAGCAGGCTCCCCGCTGAGCAGGGAGCCCGATGCGGGACTCGATCCTGGGACTCCAGGATCATGACCTGAGCCGAAAGCAGTCGCTTAACCAACTGAGCCACCCAGGCGCCCTCCAGTTTTCTTTTAGGAGCTACCCTTTCCATATCTCAGTGCATGGCACTCTGATAGGGACCTCAGCTCTGCTCGGGTCGTATTTATTGACTTCCCATTGGCCAAAGAAAGCTACATGCTAAGTCCAGAGTGAGTGTGGAAGGAACTACCCAAGGTGGAAGGCATGTTTCTTGAGGGACATTAATTTAACAATCTCCTCTGCTGCCCAAGTACAAACTGGACCATGGCCTGTGTTCTGTATTTTCCCTGTTGGCGTCATGCTTTTGAGAGCTCTTGTAAGTCCCTGGAAATCTGGAGGCTAAGAGGCCCCTAATGCAATAAAATGCTTCGCCTACTAGCGTGAGTAGCTTTGAAAAGAGAAACTAAATCAGCTTCAGATGTAGTTTTTTAAAAAGATTTTATTGATTTATTTGAGAGAGAGAGAGAATGAGCAGGGGGAGGGGCAGAGAGAGGGAGACAAGCAGGCTCCTCACTGAGCAGGGAGCCCGATGTGGGGCTCAATCCCAGGACCCTGAGATCATGACCTGAGCGAAGGCAGATGCTTAACCAATTGAGCCACCCAGGTACCCCCAGATGTAGTTTGAATATAATGTCTTTTCAGAAAGTCTTCAAGTCAAAGGATGGACAGTGACTTATCGGATGCACCTTAAAGGAATTGCGTGTGTGTGTGTAGTGTATACAAAAATGGACTCTGACATCTGGGGTTTGGACGCGGACTCTGCCGTCTGTTTAGCTGGAGACTTTGGGCCAATACCTAACCTCTCCTTGCCTCCGTTTCCTGGCATAAAATGGGGCTAAAGGCTGAGTTGAGGACTGAGATAGATACCCACATGTGTAGAGCACTTAGCACTGTAACAGAATGAATGTTCTCGGCTGATTTGGGGCTCAATGAAGGGGGAGGGGCAGGAGGAAGAAGATGGCGGTGAGTATTTAGAGTCGAACTGTGCTTGACTCCCAGCCCTATTACTTACTGGCTCTGCTTCAATCTTGGGGAAAGCCAGTTAACCCTTACAAACCCCAATCTTCCCGTTTGCGAGAAGGACTCTGGTGTCTCTTGGCAAGCATGACATGAGCCCATGTAAGTGAATCACATAGCGTGGCCCCTGGCACCTGATAGATGATAAATACCATTGCAGGTGTTCCCAGCAGCCTTTATACCCCCGAAGTGTGACCAGGGAAGCTTGCCTCTCCGTATTCAGTGCCAACCATGTGCCAGACGCTGTTCTAAGTGCTTGAAACGTATTAACTCATTTAATCTTTCAATGTCCCCCACCCCGAGGGAGGTACTATTCTCACTGTTATTGTCCTCTCTGGTTTTCATGTGAGGGAAGTGAGGCACAGAGAGGTTAAGTGACTGTCCTAACACACAGATAGGAAGAGGCAGAGCTGGGATTTGAACCCTGGCAGCTCGGCCCCTCTCAACCTCTGTTCTTCTCTGCCTTCAGTGACGAGGATCTCATGCCCGCCTGCCCCCGTGATCGTGAAGACCAAGGGCTTTGTAAATCGCAGGGAGCTCCATCCGTACTTGATGTTCTGATGGCTATTTCCATGGGGACATGGGGGGAGAGAGAGAGAGAGACAGGAACTTTGGTTCATTCATGTCCTCTAGCCAACACCAACCGAGATTCCTTTTTCTGTTACTTTCTCCCACCTGGCACCAGGAGGGTCTGGGCAGGGCAGGGGGTGGAGGGAGGCAGGTCTTCAAGATCTACTATTCAATGGCAATGAAGAGAAGCTTTCTGTTCTTTTCGAAGTGGTCTCAGATTTCTTAGCATCCACACCCCAGGGAAGTGGCCATGGCCACGCTGTTTGAGGCAAGAGGTGTCCTTCCTGGCTGGAGACTCTGGAACTCATGTTATTTTTCGGGTGGCGGAGTTTCTGGAAGAACACCTGGGTAACACCTGTGCCAGAACTGGGCCAGGTAGTAGTCTTTACTACTCTGTTTTCCGCTCCCACCTCTCACCAGCCCTAGGAAATAGGTGCTGTCACAGCACCCACATTACAGATGAGGAGACTGAGGCTCTAAGAAGTTAGTTTGCCCAGACTCACCCAGCTTGGATTTAGCTAGCAGTTAAGTCACCCAGGTCCATGTGATTCCAAAGCCTGAGCTCTCTCTCTCTCTCTCTCTTTTTTTTTTTCAAAGCCTGAGCTCTTGATGGAAAATTCTGTCATGAAATTTGTACCTTGGGTGAAAATGAGGGTGACTGTGTGTGTGTGTGTGTGTGTGTGATGCCAAGGCGAGAAAACAAGTAGGAGCCCTTTCTGGGGTCCTGATTGCCTTTGCTTCACAAGGATGAAGTGAAAATAAGCATTTTCCCAGGACAGGGAGCATCTGAGGCCAGAGTACTTAATCTTTCTGTCTTAAGACACTGGCTCTGCCTGCTTGATAAGAGAGTCAGGCCAAGTCAGGGAGTTAGTGCAAGGAGGTGACTGGACCAGGAGGAGTCTATGACATGAGCTTGAGCTGTTCCTTTCCAAATGCAGAAAGGAGAGGCCATTTCAGAAACGCATGTCACCCTCTTTACAGCAGCCCCAACAAGCAGTTTTGCTGTTTGCATTGGATTACTTCCAGTGATGGGAGCTCCTCACCTGTCAAAGCAGCATACCCTCCTTTGATACCTCTGATGGTGAGAAGGCCATTCTTGACCTAAGCCCGTCTCCCTCACTGTACCTCCCACCAGTTGGTCTGTCCAGGCAGCTGTGTTATAAGAGTGGTGGTCCAGAGAGGTGGTTTTTTAAATTTAATTTAATTTATTTATTTGACAGAGAGAGAGGAGAGAACAGAGAACTGCAGGGGAAGCGGGAGAGGGAGAAGCAGGTTCCCTGCTGAGCAGGGAGCTGAATCTGGGGCTTGATCCCAGGACTCTGGGATCATGACCTGAACCAAAGGCAGACACTTAACCAACTGAGCCACCCAAGTGCCCCCAGGGTAGTGGTTAAGAGTGTTGGCACTGAAGGGAGACACACCGGGGCCTATAAGCTGGCTAGCCCCACCATTCCTGGCTGGTGACCCTGGGCAAGTTAACGCACCCCTCTGAGCCTCAGAAATAGGAGTAATGTCAGAGCCTACCTCACAGGATGGTGTGGAAAAGGAAAGGAGGTGGTACTTGGAAATTGCCCATCTGAAGGCTGGTGCTCTTAATTTCTATGCCATCCCACCTTTGCTAAGGACAGACCCTCAGGGTAGGATAGTGAGCTGGTCGTAAGCACAGGCTCTGGAGCCACACTGCTGGGATTCTAAATGTGTCCCCATCATTTACTAGCTGTGTGACCCGGGAGAAGTTACGGAACCTCTCTGTGCTCCAGGTGCCTCACCTGTGAAGAGGAATAATCACCGTTCATTGGCTCATTGTGAGGATTAGGTGAGCTAAGTAACCTCGAGCTCCATGTCACAGGCTCTCCGAAACTGGACGCACGCCCAGAGGAATAAATGAGGAGAGTTTAATGAAGAGACATTTACAGTCACGTGAGCAATCCAGCAGGTCTTGGATGCTCCACGGCCCAGCACCCAACGGAGGGAGCCATCAGCCTCTCTAGGCCTGGAGGGGCACAAGGGAACACTTGTGGACCCAGAAGAGAAAGAGTTGTATGGAGGAGGGGCGCCTGGGTGGCTCAGATGGTTAAGCGTCTGCCTTCAGCTCAGGTCATGATCCCAGCGTCCTGGGATCAAGCCCCGCATCGGGCTCCCTGCTCAGCGGGGAGCCTGCTTCTCCCTCTCCCTCTGCCTCTCTCCCTCCTCATGCTCTCTCTCTCTCTGTATCCCTGTGTCTCAAATGAATAAATAAAATCTTTAAAAAAAAAAAATAGCTAAAAAAAAAAAAAAAGTTGTACGGAGGAGGTCCTCCTGACAGGAGCTGTGACCCCCCAGCAGCCAGCCCACGGTGACCAGCAGGAGGGGGCCAGAGGATTCATGCCCTAGCCTCTCTCTCCCCACCCTCCAGTCTTCTGCTGGTGCCTGCCATTAGACAAACCCAGCCAGGAGCCAGAGGACAAGAGACCCACCAATACCACCCACACAGGACATTCTCCCAGGGCACAGAGCTGGGGGGAGGGTGAATGCATCTGGAGGAGTGGATAGAAATATCCAGCAAAGCTGTTTTATTATTGGGTCAGACCATACAATGCTGCCACTAGCCACCGTATTTGCCATACAATAACAGCAAATTAGTATGCCTAGCCAGATATTATATTATTTGCATCAGTAGTCAATGGAGTAGGGTAGTGAGAAGGCTCATTTATAGAAGACCCAGGTCTGCTTCCTTGGATATTCCACCTGCTACCAATGTGACCTTGACAAAGTGGGGCCTCAATTTCCTCATCTGTAAAAAGGGAATGCTATGTCTCTCGTCTGTGATTGCGAAAATGCTCTTCGGATGTGAGGATGAGGCCCACTGCCTTTTTTTTTTTTTTTAAAGGGATAAATGCCCCTCTCTGCTCTGTTTTGTCCCCGTGGTAGAGGAGGGGTCAGGATGGCGCTTGTGATCTCTGTGGCGTGATGAGCTTTAGGGCTGCAGATAAGTCCATTCCAGCAGGGTTTTAATCAGAATGAGTTTCATTGCAACTTGGGCCTGAGTGGCAGCCAGAGGCCATTAAGCTAACTGACTTGTTTTAATATGCAGACCTGGCTCGTCACATTTTCCTGTTTGGGGTCCCCTGTGTCTGGGCATGCTTGCGCAAACACAAAAATCAGTCCTGAGCTTTTCCTCTCTTCCTTGCACACCACAGCCTAGCTGGAGCAGAGATAAGCTTGGTTAACAACACAACAAAGGCAAGTTTCCACTTTATCAAGGAATCGGGTGATTGGCTGGACCGTGCAGGGAGTCCTGGAGAGCATTCTTTAACAGTGTGTGCACTTAGTCGTTCAGTGTTTGGATTTGTAGACTCAGGGCACAGAGGGATTCATAACCCAGAGGAGGAAGGAAAGGTTTGGGGTACCCCTCTCCAGCAGGAGACATTCTCCTCGGGAAGATCAATTCTGGATGCTCACCCCTGCCTTCGGTGTGTGAATGCACACCCTGTTGAGACTTCCTGGCTGTGTGTCCTTGGGCAAAGGACTGGACTTCTCTGGGCTTCCGTTTCCTGATCTGTAAAACTGAGTAATAAAAGACCATGTTTTCTAGGATTGTTCTGAAGCTCAAATGAGATGTTGCACATGGAATACTTAGTACAGTCCCGGCCCGTGGGAAGCACAGACAGGGTGGGTTAGGTTGTTGCTGCAATAACACATAATCCCCAAAGTTTCAGCGGCTGGAACGACGGAGATTTGTTTCTCGCTCACGCTCCCTGGATGCGGTGGGCTAGTAGGGGGTGTCTGCTCTGCATGTATCTTCCCACAGGGACCCGGGCTGAGGGGGGCTCCATCCTCGTACATCCACGATTGGCAAGACAGGGAAAGGGGAATGTGGTGAGGAATGCAGGAGGGCACGTGATATGATGAGTGTTATACGCACAATGGGTGTTATAAGCAACTAATGAATCATTGAACGCTACATCGAAAACTAATGATGTACTATATGCTGGCTAATTGAACTTTATTTAAAAAAAAAAATGCGCTGGCTTCTGTTTCCACCTGGGAACGTTTATTGGCCAAAATGGCTCATGTGGCCACTCCCAGCTTCCCAGGGAGAGAGAAGGGCAATCCTATCACACGGTTAGTCAGCAGCACCAACGACCACCACCGCCCTCAAAAACAACCCTTGCTTTAGTACAATTACACTGTTTCTATCATATGATAATATCATATATTGTTATTTCCATTATTCATCATTATCATGCTGCATGTACTTACTCTGACTTCAAAAAGCCGGGGACGTTTCCTTCTAGTGCCAGAGCTGGGCTCCCATATCTTTAGGAAAACGCAACTGAAATCATTGTTATTAATAGTAACGTAAATTCATGATAGCTCCCACTTGATGAGCAGGTGTTTTGCACCGGGCCCTGAACTGAGGGCTTCCCATACACCATCTCATTTAATCCTCACGATAGTTATGATTTGGGATCTAATTCTACAGACGAGGAAACTGAGGCTCAGGGAGGGGAATACACTTGTCAGGCTGGTAGACTGTGGGATGAGTTTGGCTGCCACGCCCATACCCTCGGTCTCCCTGCTGAACTGTCTGCTAGAGCGTGTGGTCTTAGCCTCTGGTTCCTTAAATGCAAGCAGGGTTGTCTGGATGGAGATTGCTTTAGGTGACGGGGTTAATCATGGCCTGCTCTCTCTTTTCGGTCCTGTTTCCCCCTGCTCCCTGCCCTCCGATCACCCCAGGCTCCATTCCTGTGAATTTCTCCAGTCCACAAACATTGCCATGTCCACTGAAGCCTCTGAGTCTTTGCTCACTCACGTCCCCATCCCTTTCTTCGTCTTTTCAGTCTTGCATGCTCCTGCTCATCCTTCAAGGCCTGGCCCAAATGTCCTCTTCACTGGGAAGACCCTTGCCACCCCGACCCCCAGGCAGAACCAATACCAGAATCTTCCCGTTCCCATGGCATTTAGTACATTAACAAATCTGAGCATTTTCTAGACACACACAGACACAGCCTTTTCAGAGGAGGGAAGAGATTAGTGGTTGTTTTTAATTAATGCCAGCTCTCTCATCCTGACTTTTAATACCACCACCTCATTTGTCTTATTAAGTACTTAGTTTTGCTTTTAATTAGTGCTGTTTATTGTCACTGAATTTTAATTGTCAGTGCAGGGTCTCAGCAGGCCTTGGTGAGGAAGCTTTACAAATGTTTCCTGTCCTCCTGCAAGGCCTGAGCTTGGGTGGCAATGCCTCTGACGCGGGGCGGGGGGGGGGTTCCAGGGGGTTGTGGAAGGCTGGTGTCTTTCTCCCCAGGCCTCGACCAATTCGGGCTGCCTTTGACATCCCTCTGTACTCCAAGGTGGCTGCTCTGTGAAGACACATAGAGCTCAGGAGGGTTGCAATGGCAAAACTTCAATTCAAATTGACTCGAGAAAAAAAAGGAGGAACGTATTGGCTCATGGTTGCCAAAAAGGCCAGGATAGATTCAGGCATGGCTGGGTCCAGCATTCCAGGGCATCATCAGAGCTATTCTCTTTCCATCTTTCAGCTCTACTTTCATCCTTCGGCGGGCCTTTCCCATGTGGTGGTGGACGTGAGTAATAGCAGCTGCGGGCTTCTGTTCTACCAGCTAAGCAGTCCCAGAGGCAGGCCTTCATCTGTCCAGATTGGGTCATGTGCCTATCCCTGGACCAACTGCTGTAGCCCATGGGCTATAATGCACTGATTGGCCCGGAAAGGGAAGTTGGTCCACTTCTAGGGACCAGAATGGATGAGCTCCTCCTAAGCGACACAGAAAGAAGGAGGGTTTCCCGAGGGAAAATTGGGGTGCTGTTACCCCCAAAAGAGGGGTAAATGCCAAATAGGCAAAACCAAGATATCTCTATCCCAGATAATCCACTGAAATGTCTCACTCAAGCCTAAACAAACACTGGAATTTAGACCTTTGTTCTCCTCCTTCCTAGCCAGACCCTCAAATAACATTAGCAATGACCTCCTTGCCTAATGCTTGAAAAGGAGTTTGGATTACAAGGTCCCTGCACATATGTTAACTCATCAGCTCTTCCCAGCAACCCTGCAAGGTAAATATAACAAAGATGGGAATTTCTATGTCCTCATTTTACAGATGCAAAAACAGGCCCAGAATGACTACGTGACTTGCCAGAGTCACACAGAAAATAAAATGAATAGGGGAGCCGAGGTTGGATCCCAAGACTCTGGGTCCACAGCCAGCTGTTGTCGTATAACAATGGGCTGCTCTCTCCGTCAGCATTTGCTGTGTAACAAAGCACCCCACAGGATGGGGCCTCAGAACAGGAGCCATCAATTTATCTCATGATTGTTTAGGTCAGCGATGGGGTTGAGTTCAGCTGGATGGTTTTTCGGTCTAGGCCCGACTTGGATGATCTTGTGTGGGCTTGTTCACATCTGTGGCCAGCTTGTATGTTGGCTGGGAGTGACTAGTTTATGATGGGGCAGATGCAGCAGCTAGGACGACTCTGACCCTCACAGTGTGGTCTCTGCCACCTGCCAAAGTTGCAGAGTGGCAAGGGCTAGGCTCCTTGCCTACCTGAAAACCCTATAAAATGGGGCCTGTCCCATGGGACTCTTTGAAGGCTTATGGCAGGAATCATCTGTTAGTGATGTGTGGCTGTGGGAGAACCATGTGGAGGTGACAGTGAGTTTGCTTTGTTTCAAGACCAGGAGCACAGAAGTGCCTTCACCTCGAGCATTTCTCGGGCCTGTCTCTGTCCTTGTCTCAGGCACCAACCAGCTCAGCATGAAAGGAGCCAACGCCTTGCCATTCCAGCCTTGGACAGGTTCTGGGGAGGCTGGGGATGTCCCAGCTGGCTTCAGGAACAACAGCAGGGAAGCTAACAGAGGCCTGCATCTTCTGGATGTAGCTGGCCATATAAGGGACACTGCAGCTCTAAGAGAGGAGTCTGGAATGGCAAGGAGTGTGGGCAAGTGGAGGGGCACTCAGCTCCATCAAGTGTGACAGGCAGGGCAAGAGACTGCCATCTTTCTCTCTGCTGGCCCATGTCCTTGCCTTGGTAAGGGTGTGTTGGAACCCTAAGAGCTTGGCAAATCAAAGTTGGATGCATGGTTGAGACAGAATAGAACATATTCAGCTTAGTTCTCAAAGCTTTTCCGTGGCATCCATATCATTCAGAGTGGAAGCTCAAATGGTCCTCATGATCTGATGTTCCCCCCTTCCCTCCCCCCACTGCTGCTCTGATCTCAGCTCCTACCCATCTCCTTTTTCTCGCTCTAATCCAGCCACTCTGTCTTCCTTGCCATTTCTCCAACTTACCAGCGCATGCCCACCCCAGGGCCTTTTCACTTACTTTCTCCTCTGCTTGGAATGCTCTGCCTCAGATATCCACATGACTCAGTCCATTACCCCCTTCAAGTCTTTGCTCAGATATCATCTCTCAGTGAGGCCTCCTCTGAATACGTATTTAAACTCAAACTTCCTTCTCAATCTTCAATCCCCCTTCTTGGTCTTAATGCCTTACTGTTTGGTTATTATCTGTCTTCCCCCACTAAAAGTAAGCTCCACAAGGACAGTGATTTTCCTCCTTCTTGTTTGTTTGCTTTGATGTTGCATCCCCAATGCCTAGAACAGTGTCTAGGCATTAGATGTTCTATATTAGATATATTAGATAATAGATGTTCTATAAATATTTTTTGATTCTTCCTATTTCTCAACAGAAGCTGGCAATCTGTATTTTTAATTAAGTCCCATGCTTTTAGAATATTGGCTTGATTTTACTTTTCAAAAACACTGCATGGGCCAAACAAAACATATTTTCAGCCCGGACCCTGTTCCTGGAATATCTCACCCACCCCCAGTCTCCCCCGATTTGAGGTCCTTGGTGCAAGTTGCATTTCCCACACCATCAGATAGTCTGAGAGAGTTTTTCCAGATTCCTAATTGAGCAGTGATAGGCTGGATTCAGGGGAAGAGGGGAGGGACAGGAAAGGGACACACAGAGATAGAAGTGACTGGCGCCGTCCAAGCTGGTGGCTGTAGGTTCTGCTGCGAAGCTTCTGGGTGAATTCCAAGACTGTGCGGCTGGGAGGCCGACCGTGGCATCGAATTCTGCGCAGACAGCAGCAGCTCACGCCGGTTCCCTGCAGTGCCCTGCAGTGCCCCATAGAGCCCCCCCGGGGGCCTGTCCCATACACCTGCTAGAGCTCTGAAGCTACATGGGCTTTCAGAGTTGGTTTTTCAGCTCCTCAGAAATCAACGGAAGACCTGGAGATTCTGGTGGTTGGAGGCACAGTTCCCGAGCAAACAGTGCCAAGGGGAAGTAGGCAGAACAAAATGCAAAGAGGGAGAAATGCAGGGTTCTGGAATCTGGCTTTTCCGGGCTTGAGACAGAGTCTTCATGGTAGTTTCGGATGCAAGGTGGCATATGGCTTAACACCACGCTGTGCAGAGGGGCAGATCTGGAACGGGCCTGGCTCTGCCCCTTACATGCAGATTTATGGAGTGCCTGCAGCACTCGTGAGAGTGCTTAGAAGATGCTGTCAAGGCAGAGAGAACAGCAGAGGCAAAGGCCCGGTAGCTGGAAAAGCTGGTGTGACAGGAGGTGTGTGTGGTCAGAGATACAGGGAGGATAGTCGGCAGAGGGACCTGGCAGTTCTTTGAATTTAAGGAGGAGGCTTTAAGTCTTACAATAGGCAGCCACCAAAGCACTTTATTATTTTTAAATTACATTTAAAAAAACTAAATGTTCATTTATTTTGAGAGAGCTCACATCGCCACACAGTTGCAAATCCAAAGGGGTACTTTGTGAAAATTCTCCTTCCCAGCTCAGCTTCAGCGACTCTCTTCCTCTCCCCAGAAGTGAGCAGTGTTGTCTGCCTCATGCTCGTTCTTTAGAGATACTTTATGCATGTCTAACCCAAAGTCACACGCATGTATCCTGCCTTCCCTTCACCACTCGAGCACACGAGTGGTGTTGATCTGGAACCTCATCATCCTACATCGCAGTGTTCACACCAGGCAGTTTATCCTAGTGACACAGCCATATCTGTCATAATCATCTCTTATTCCTTCCAGCTGTGTAGTATGCCACCGTCCAGATGCGCCCCACCGGCTAGCCGGCGCTTAGTATTAGGCATTTCGATTGCTTCATAGACACACTTTAAGCGGGACCTTGGGAAGCCCACTTAAACGGTCCATGACTCAGTGACTCATCTGTAAAATGGGTAAGAAGACCATCTCTGTGCAAGGCTACGGTGAAGGCTGAACAGGATAAAACTTGACAGGCACTTAGAGGGTGGCAAGCCCTTGATACGGGAACTGTCGGTTGTTGCTATTGTTGTTTTTGTGATGCAAAGCAGACTGTGTCTTGGAGCTTGCTCTGGGAATGGGGGCAAGCTGTGTGCAGGAAAAAGAGCTGGAGCCTCTGACTTCTGGGGAGGTGGTGATTTTATGCTTTCTGAACTTACAGCTGCAGGACTGGATCTAAGCCATGGCTTCAGCCCTGACCAAGCCGAAATGTGTGCTCTTTCAGCATCTCCAGGGAGGGCGCTGGGTGGGCGCGTCTCTGCTTGTTTCTGAGGCTGAGAGGTGGGAATACAGTCAGGGGCCGAGGGTCACCAAACACTCGTCAGGTTTGAACAATCTAAAACCGAGGAGGAATGTTCTGTGGGTGTGACCAGAGTAGTAATGAGCGCGTGGGCTTGGGAGAGAGTTCAAATCCTGGCTCTGCTTCTTGGTAGCTGTATGATTTTAAGCAAGTGGCTTAAGCACTCTGAGCCTCACTTTCTCACCTGTAAAATGAGGATGCTCTCACTTACTTGGGAGCAGGATTGTAAGGATTCAAGCAAATGGTAAAGGTATGGACTTTTGCACATAGTAGATGCTCAAGAAATGTTAGTCATCATTGCTGGATAAACTATATAGTCTAGGGGAAGCAGGAAAGGGGGCTTACCATTCTGCAAGTGCTCACAGCGTGTCAGGGACTCTTGTGGGTGCTTAAACTCACCAGGTCGGCAACACCAAGGTTCTGCGGGTTCTAGGGCAGAATCCTATGTACTTTATCTGACACGTGCATTTCTCCTTTGGCTCCCGGAATCAATGTTGGTCAGGCCTCCTGTCCACTGGGCTGATGGCTTCTTTGTAGCACGCAGTAGGAGAGGCAGGGGCATCTGAAAAGGTCAGAGGCTTACCATTTCTATGAACTCATCCTCAAACCTGACATCTTGGTTGGACTTCATGGAGCACCATCTGCGGGCGGGTAGGAGAGCGTCTTAGGATCTCCTCCTATCAGGTTAGAAGGCGGTTAAATGGCTTGCCCGGGGTGATGAATCGGGGATCAGAGCCCTGCTGTCCTAAAAGTCTCCCTTCCACTCCCCCATGAGGTCGAGTTCTCTAAAAGCAGAACCAGTGATGGGATTTGTAGGACTAGTGATGACTCAGAGAAGCCGTATAGGGCAGTGGGGGATGTGGCTTCAGCTGGGGTCTGGCCTCAGCCTGATCCCGCAGGGAGCTCTGGAGCCGTTGGTACACAGAGCTGTCCCACCTGGACCCAAGGAGGCTGTGCTTTTCTATCCCCGCCCTGTCCGTTGTTCATTGGCTTTGGGCTGTACCTGGGGTATCTCTGGGCAAGGCAGCTGCTTCTGCTGGCTGAGGGCAATCCTCTGGAAAATGGTGCTGCCCTGAGCTCTTAGCTGGAACACTCCTAGAGGCTGGGGGGTGGACGCCCCTCCTGGAAAGGACATCAGCAGGGCCTGCTAGCCCCCTCCCCCCCCCCTGCATCTACCCCCCCCCCCCCCCCCCCCAGTGAGGACCTGCCTGCTGACACATGACCTCCTTTCTCTGGGCTCACTCCTCTGCTGTTCAGTGCCTCCATGGCTCAGGCATCCCCTCTCCTGGCCCAGGTCCGGTTGACCAGGGCACGCACTGGACAAGGAGTCCAGTCCTGAGAGGTGAAGTGCTTTGAGAGCCCTGGATGGCAAAGCCGAAATAAGCAGTACTTTCCGGGGTGGCTTCTGGCCTGGAGGATGGAGCTGGGTGGTTTCCACGGGGCTGTCAGCCAACGCTCTTGCGCTTGGCAGGCAGAATATTAATAGGAAATGAACTCCTGGTGCGTATGACTGAATGAATGCTGGAGAGGGTGGTGGCCAGGTTCCCCCTCGAGGGTACTGGAATTTGGAGATCAGAGTTCACGGGAGGGGGTACTGTGTAACCCTTGACCCAGCCCTCCCTGCTTCCTTGGACCCCAACCCCACCCCCCAGGGCAGTGCTTCATCTCTGCTGCAAAGCGAAGGCAGGGTATTCAAATGAACATTCTCAGTCCAGTCCAGGGACAGCCAAGGAAGCCCATTACCTGGGCCCGAGGGTCTCAGCACCCAGCAGGGCCCAGGGTGGCCTTGCTCAGCTCCCGGCACAGGCAAAAATGAGACGTTAAGTTTCTTCTCAGCAGATTTCCTCTGCACCAGGAGCCATCCCTCCTTTCCTTCTGTTTTCCAAGTGGAAACAGTGAAATGGTCATATGAGTCTGGGAAGATTATGTCAACCACAGGGGAGCAGACGAAATGACTTTTCTATAAGAGGCTTCTCTCCCCCGTGTCCAGCCCTCAGCCCACTGGAAGATTTAATAACCCCACCGGCTGCAGGATAGCAGAGAGAGTACCCTCCCTGCTCACCTCCTGGCTTCTCAGCTATTCAGCGTCCCAGAAAACAAGGCGGTGTTGTACCAGGACCTTCGGGGAAATCAGGACCCACTGGGCACAGTGAGCCACCTTCTGAAGTTTGTTGTTGTTGTTTTTTTAATTAATTAAATGTAATCTCCGTGGTCTCTCCCCCTTTCTCTTCGGCTAGACCCTGCGGGAGGTGCAAGGCGGGGACCTTCGCAGAGGCCAGAAGCCTGGCTCAGTTCAGCTGGATTGCCTTAGTGTTAACGGAGACTCAAAAAAAAAAGAAGAAAAAATAAAATAAAATAAAGGAGACTCATGCATGCGTTCAACAAATATTTATTAAACGCCTTCTACGTGCCAGGCACTATGGGAGGTGTTGGAGATTAAGAGGGAAGAGAATAGAATAAGTCCTGCAAGGGGCTTACATTTTAGAGCTAAGAGATGCAAATTCTAAGCAAATAAACAAACAAGACATATGATAAATTTGGGAAGGGATCTGAGCTCTGAAGAAAAGGAAATCAGAGTGAAGGAAGCCAGAGTGGAGGAGCTGTTTTAAGTGGAGCAGTCAGGGAAGGCCCTTTGAGGAGGTGACATTTGAGAATAGACCTAAACAAGGGAAGAGAATGAATCCAGCAAACATCTGCAGATGGAGTTCAGGCAGACGGGAGGGCAAGGACGTGGGATGTTGGAGGAAGCACAGGGAGGCCTGTGGGGCTGAGTAGGGAGCAAGAGGAGAGTGGGAGGTGGGGTTAAAGAAGGAGGTCATAAGGAGCCAAGATCATGATAAGGAGTTGAGACTTTGTTCTGGGAGCAATAGGGAACCATTGAAGACTTTTGAGCAAAAGAGTGACATGGGCTGATTTACTTTATTTGGGGTGAAGGAAGGGACATAAAGTGCACACCTGGCTTTTGCAGATGTACGTACCACCCACGTGAAGATACAGAACATTTTCACCCTACTGAGTTCCCCTCCTGCTCCTTCCCAGCCAGTACCCTCCCCAAAGTTAGCCATGGATTTGCTCTGATTTCTACAACCATCAAATACCTTTGTCTGTCCTTAACTTTTATGTAAATGCCATCAAATAGCATGTCCTCTTTTCCTGCTGGCTTCTTTCATAAAACATCATGTCTTCAAGATTCGTCCCCATTGTTACGTACATCAGGAGTTTGTCTTTTATTGTGGACCAGTATTCCACTGTGTGAACAGACCACTTTTATCTATCTGCTCTCCTGTTGATGTACATTTGAATGACTTCTAGTTTTTAGCTGTTATGAATACAGAGGCTATGAACATTCTTGTACATGTTTTAGAACATGAGCATTGTCCCCCTGGCTATGTGCCTAAGAGTAGAATTCGTGAACCGTAGGGTAGGTAAATATTTATAGCTTTAATGGGCCTGCCAGTTTTCCGAAGGGTCACCTCCCTCCCCCAGCTTCACTGAGATAAAATTCACATATCATACAGTTCACCCTTTTAAGGTAGACAATTTAGTGGCTTTTAGTATATTCATGAAGTTGTGCAACCATCATCACAATGAATTTAGAACATTCTCATTCCCCCCCCCCCCCCCGCCCCGCAGTAGCCATCACCTCCAGCCCTTCTACCCTCCCCCAGCCTCTGGCAATCAAAAATCTACTTTCTGTCTCTATGGATTTGCCTATTCTGGACATTTCTTATAGAGGGAATCATACACTATGTGGCCTTTTGTGCCTGGCTTTCACTCGGCATGTTTTGGAGTTTCCCTTCCTTTCTACAGCTGGATGACATTCCATTGCATGGATACACCGCATCTTGTTTGTCCATTCATCAGTTGGTGAATATTGAGTCGTTCCTACCTTTTGGCTATTATGAACAATGCTGCAATGAGCATTTGCGTACAAGTTTTTGCGTGGGCATGTGTTTTCATTTCTCTTGCGAGGGTAGATACTTAGGCATGGAATTGCGGGGTCATACGCTAGCTCTGTGTTTAACCATGGTGGTGCTGTTTTACAAGCTGTGACTTATGTTTGTGAACATCTTCCTGGCCACTGTGTGGAGCATGGACTGAAGAAGGCCAAGGGTAGAAGCAGGGCTACCAGTGAAGAGGCTATAGTAGCCAGCCAGGCAGAGAGCAGTGGGCAGATTCTGGGTCCATTATGAAGATCAAGCCAACATGATTTTCTGATGGCTTGGGTGTTAAAGTATTAAAAAAAAAGCCAGGATTGACTCCAGGATTTCGGATCTCAAAGCTGACCAAGCCAAGTGGACTGGCAAATGCGTCCGATGACATCCCCCAGTAGGAAGACCCTGGATTGGAATTAAGAACTCTGATGACCCTCCCCCTGCTGGGCATGTCATCCTGGGTTAGTGAATGGGAAGAATGTGCATTTAAGGAAGAAGGCTCTCCGCTCTGATCCATTTCTGCCACTAGGGAAAGTGTGATGTCCTCAGTTTTCCCCATCTGGGAAGTGGAGAAGCTGGGTGAAGTGCCCTTTCTTCTCTGCATTCCCCGGAGTGCTTGGCATAGAGGAAGGACTTGAGAAATACAAAGAGTGGCTGGCTAACTGGGTGATGTCCTCTCTGGGTTCCTATTTTCCAGGAGCACCGAACTTCTGCCATGACGGACACCGTATTCAGCAACAGCTCTAGCCGTTGGATGTGTCCCAGTGACCGACCTCTTCAGTCAAAGTAAGTGGCTGCGTCTTCTGGGGCGTGGCTTGTGTGGGGTCAGTGAGGGAGAAAGGAGTTGCAAAGAAACAAATAGAATTTCCTTCCCTGGGGTGGGAAGAAATGGATCTGGTAGGGGTATTGTTATAGAAACTTCACTGATTTTACTGCTTTGCAAGGTTGGAATAACAAGAGGAAATTCTGAGCTGCATGCCCCATATTAGAGATGGTGGTAAGAGCATGGACCCGGTGCTTAGAATCGGGCTTGGTTCTGCTTCTAGATCCGAGCTCATTTCCTGTGTGATCATGGGCAAAGCTTTGCCCCTTTCAGTTTTCTTATCAATCACGTGAAGAAGTTGGACTAAGGCACAGGGCGCAAAATGGCAGGCCACCAGCTGACTCTGACCCACAGAAGTATTTTCTTACTGTTTGTTTTTGGCCTAATGATTTAAAAATTGGGAAATGGGACATAAAGGTGACATCACATTCTGTATCCAGTGATTATTATACGCGAATCGGTGACGCCTCGGATCTGTACCACCCTGGCTCATGAGAGCTGATAAGTTTTCAGGCATTTTCCAAGCCAGTGATTAAATATGACCATTCTGAAAAATTGAGTTTGTAATTCTACAGTTAAGTGATATTCAACACAAAGGATGTAAAGACCCAAAATTAATCACTTAATTATTTTACAACATTTTGTTATTCTCTGTGTTATGTTATGTACGTCTATCATACCCGTGTATATAATGATACACTACTGTGTATTTCTTCCCGGTTTTGCATTCAGTGGGGCTTTTTCCCCACTGTTAAATCATCAGTTGTGAAAAGTTCACCAGCACACCATTGCTTGACAGTCTAAAGCTGCTGTTTATCATTCCTGGAGATTTTCACTCAAAATGGCTTGTTTCTTTGAACACTTGGTAATTTTTTATTGTGTGCTCAATCTGTGAGAATCCTGGAGAATCTCCTTCAGGGATATTTTTCTTCAGAGGGATTGGCACTCTTGCTCCTGCCTGGAGTCAGGGGTACCGCTCCCCCTGGGATGACGTTAGCCCCCCTCACCGCCCCCCCCAGAGGGTCCTGGCTCCATTTCGGGGTCTCAGATTGAACTTCTCTGCCCCTGAGGATCTGAAGGTCAGACTCCAGAACAGCAGTGCTGGTGTTTGCCTCGGCTTCTTGCTCACAGCTCACTGTCCTGGATTCCGTTTGCTGGGTCTTCTTTTTCTTTTTCAAAAGATTGCCTTTATAAAAGTATGCATACGTACCTTCAACAGCACACAAAGTTATGATCTGGTCGTTGTAAAAACATACACTCGGGAAGCTGTCACAACAGCCAAGATAATGAACAAATCCATCCATCCCAGAAGCTTCCTTGTGCCTCTTCTTCCATCTCCTCCCCAATAGAAATTACCATTTCTAGGTAATTGCTCATCTTTCTGTAACTATACATTAGTTTGCATTTTCCTGAATGTCCTACAAATGGCATCGTAGAGCGCGAACTCTTTTCTGGGGAAGAGATGTCTCTCCTCTTTCCCTCAGCACAATTTATTTCATGAGCCCTCCCTATTGTTCTAGAACATTCAAACTGTTTTGCGTAGCAATAGTCTGTTCCTTTGTATGACTGAATTCCATTTCGTTGTGTGGATATACCACAATTTGTTTAGTTGCCTGTGTACTGAGGGACTCTGGGCTGTTTCCAGTTTGGGGCTGGTACAAATGAAACCTCCTACAGAGATGCTTTCCTCTCTCTTGGGTAATTATTTGGGAGTAGACTGTCCCTACTTGCATGATAGGGACATCTCTGGAGATGACCGGTTTTTCCAGTGTTAACCCTTCTAGTGTGTTTGCACAGTGGCATTTCTCTATGGCTTTCACTCTCATTTCCCTACTGACTAATGATGCTGAACATCTTATGAAATGTTCGCCATTCCTCTAACCTCTTTGTTGAGATGTCTGTTCAAATCTTTTGTCCATTTTTAAAATCAGGTCATTTACCTTTTTGTTAAATTTTACAGGGTTTTTTTCATATGTTATGGATAAGTGTCCTTTTTTTGGAAACACATTTTGCACATATTTTCTCTTGGTCTACGATGCGCCTTTTCTTTCTCATAACAAGATCTTTTGAGGAGGAAACATTTTTATTTTGACAAAGTCTATTTTGTTTATTTGTTTTGCCAGGGGAGGCGATGTTGGAGAATTCCCTTGCTTTCTAGCAATCCCAGAACTGCATTAAAAAAGAGTCTGCCCTGGGGCACCAGAGTGGTGTAGTCAGTTGGGCGTCCAACTCTTGGTTTCAGCTCATGTCGTGATCTCAGGGTCGTGAGATCGAGCCCCGTGTCCGGCTCTGTGCTCAGCGCGGAGTCTGCTGGGGAATCTCTCTCCCTCTCCCTCTTCCCCTTCTGCTCGTGCACGCGCTCTCTCTCTCAAATAAATACATAAATCTTTTTAAAAAGAGAATCTGCTCAATTTATCTAGGACCTAATTATATACTGGTGAAGGGTCTTTCTGAATATTTAGTCCACTCATATTCTCTGAAGCAAAAGCCCCTGTCCGCTTCCTTCTAAGACCTCTAGTTCTACAAATTTTACAGTTTTGAAGACCCCAGGGAACTCTGTTGGCTTCCTTGTCAAGAGGAAACTTCTAGTCTGCCAAGCCCTTCCCCTGGTGTCCTCTTGGGCCAAACTTACTTTGCAGAGAGTATTTCGTCAGCCAAAAATTGTGTCTCTGTAAGATAAACAGTTGCCTGAAGGGTGGATGGGGGTAAAATATTTATTTTATTTAAGAAATGTCAATTAATTAAAATACCATCCATCAGAGTTTACTTTAGTCAATATGAAGCCAAACAATTTGCCCTACAATTAAATCAGAATTATTCAAACAGTCTGGACGCAGTTTCATCAAAGTGCTGCCGGTCTCCTACGAAACATCTTGCATTCTGCGCACATCCAGCTGCCTTGATTGCTCCTGCGTTTCTGTCAGATATTAAAATTATTTTTCAAATAAATGCTAATGGGTGAATTACAGTCATCACACATGCTGGCTCATCTGCTGCAGCTCCTGTAGACACCTCTAATGCTTTTCTCCTAATTAACTGCTGGCTAGCCAGAGACATTTACTATTTTTGTGATTTTCAGATGCTTTCGTGATTTTCAAATACCTTCCTCTCTCAGCCTCCTTGAATCTAATGACGATGTTTGAAACACCGTCATTGTGATTGCGTTTGAAAGCCGGGAAGCAATTTGCTTCTTCCTTGGGGAGGGTGCTCCCTGTGTTGGGAATACGTGGGGAGAAATCCTGGTGCCTGAGAGTTGATATTTCTCCATGGCTTTCAAGTCTGCAAGCCAGAGAGTACCAGAGGTCGGGGGTGGAAACTGAGGCCCAAAGGGAGGCCATGACATGGCTGTGATTGCTCACCTAGTACATGGAGATCCAGTTCCCCTTTCTGGAACAACTTGCTTTACCAAAGTGGGGGACTGCAAGTGAATGATCCGCTGACTTGTTCGGGGCTCATGGCCCTCCCTCAGTGTGCTCCTCCTCCCCCAGGATGAGGCTAGCCATGCTGCCATTAGGTGGTTTCTCTTTGGTACCGAAAATCCATTGTTCACATACATCAGTGATCAGCTCAGTTAATTAATAAGCTGAACTGATTGGTCATTTTAATCAAAGCTGAGGATTTTACAACCCTACATTGCAGCAGCCTTTTTCGGATGTGCCGAAATGAGATGATAATGACTGGGGGGGTTGGTAATCATACCAGAAGTAGGTCATTGCAATTTACACTCTGTGGTTGTTGCATCCAGCGTTGGCATCGTTAGGAGATTTTTTTTCCTAACTTTATTTTCTCTTTCTCTCCTTTCTTTGCTTTCCTTCAGTGATAAAGAACAGTGAGTATTTTGATACTTTAATTTTTCTACAAACTGAATTTTCTCTTTTCTGATCAAATTAGCTTTTCCCCTAAAGAGAGCTGGTTAAAAAAGGAATTAGCAAGTTTTGCATATCTAAAAAAACAAACAAACCAACCCAAGTTTCCTGAGGAAAAAAAATTATGAAGTTTCAAAAAATGATCTTGGTAAAAGGATGGAATGCATTCCTTAGGAGAGCTCTCAATTTCATCCTTGTTAGTAATCTGTGGGATTCCAGCAAATTTATGGACCACTCTGTGCCTGCTTCTGCAGCATTTGCCTGGGAACAATGTTCTCAGATAAAGACAGTGTTAGCTCACATAAGTGCTGTCATTAATAAAAGGTGATGAGGAACAGAACAGAGCCTGTGGAAAGTTACGTGCCGTACATATGGTCCCTGTCACCTCATGGGAGGTCAGTCTCATTTCCCAGCGAAGTGCCTTTGACGCAGAGGTCCTATCTTTGCTTACAATGTTTCTGTTTTAAATTGGATTCATTTCCTCAATATGCATGACAGATTGAATGCTGGGTCCAATAAATGAACAGTCAGGCTGCAAAGCAGACCAAGCTTTGGTTGTGTGTGCACATTGAGAAGCTCTGGAAGGCCGTTTTTACCCTCCCCTAAGATGGGGAAGTTATCACAAAGCCAGCAGCAGAATACTAGGCCTGCCATCAGAAAACCCAGGACTGAGTCCTGCTGTGGTACTCAGTTTCAGCGTGACCTGGAGCCATGCCCTTCACCTTCTTGAGTCCCGGCTCCCTCCTTTGTAAAGTACATCTGATAACCCTGTCCTTCCTCCCTCTGCGGGTGGTGGTAGGATCGAATGAGATGCACAGGAAAGCTTTGTAAACTGTAAAGCACCAAGCAAAGTGAGAGGCATGTATGAATTACAACCTTGCCTTACCTTTGTATATATGTACGTTGTGTGTTTACACATACACATACGTACACACACACACACACACACACTTATGTTTTGTATATATGTTATATATACCCTTGTAATATATATTTGTATGTATATATATGTATATATATGGAACCTGTATATATATATAGCACTTGCAAAATTTCAGCTTTTTTGGACCCAAGTGACCACATCATCAGGCCCAGAATCCTTAAAGGCTTTCTTAATGCTGATAAACACTTAACCAGGTGATTTGGGGAAATTCTTTCCCCGACTCTGACCCTCCCTCCCTATCTGTCAATTGGGGGCTTTGGACAAGCTGATCACTAAAGACTATTTGAATGTTCTGCAATCCCTGTTGTTGGCTGATAAGACTCTGGCCAGACAAGATCAGCTTTTTGTGAATATTGTGAGTATATTATTCAGACATCCAGAGAAAGATGCTGAGACATTGTCAGATCATAAATATGAACATCCCAAGAGAGAAGTTCATGACTCCAGAGGGTGCCAAGGCTCTTGGAGGCTCCCTGAGGTCTGAAAGTCGAAACGGTGTATGTTCATTCTCTTTCCCTCCTTCCCTCACCTCTTCTCTCCTCCCTTAAAACACTGTGCTAAGCCCCAGGGATACAGGGATAGCCAGGGTATGAGTATGTATCTAGTGGGGTCTACAAACAAATAAACATCCAGTCAGCAACAAATACACAAATGTGCAAGGAGCTGTAATAGCAGAATCACAGTGGGCTGTGGGAACACAAGGAGAGGCACCCAGCCCAGACTTGGCGGTCATGGTGGGAGAGTTCCTGGAAGAAGTGACGTGTAAACTGAGACCAGGCGATGGAGGAGCAAGATGGGGAAGAGACAGAGGAGTTCCAGGTAGGGGAATAGCAGGTGCAAAGTCCAAATAGGAGAGTAGCATGGAAATTTAGAGGAAGTGAGTAGAACTCAGTCTGACTTAAAAGATTAGCAGGCCCCCCGAGATTTCCTTTGCATTCTAAAGGGGGTAGGGGGGCCACAGCATCCTTTCTGCATCCCCTTTGGTTTGGTAGAGGTAAATTTCATCCAAAAGGGTCTTTGTGCCAGCAGGGCATATTTTTTTTTTTAAGATTTTATTTATTTATTTGAGACAGAGAGAATGAGAGAGAGAGAGCACATGAGAGGGGGGAGGGTCAGAGGGAGAAGCAGGCTCCCCGCCGAGCAGGGAGCCCGATGCGGGACTCGATCCAGGGACTCCAGGATCATGACCTGAGCCGAAAGCAGTCGCTTAACCAACTGAGCCACCCAGGCGCCCCCAGCAGGGCATATTAAACCGTTTTGTGGTGTAGCAGCCTCTCCTTCCCCATCCTTTCCTCCCGGATTCATTAAAACCTCATTCACTGAGCTGTAAAGAGACTTCCTGCTGACACCTACCTCTGTTGGCATCCTGGGGGGAAGGGGGGTGGAGAAGAAGAAAGGAAAGAAAAAGGATTAATTTTCTGCACACTGCTGCTATTTAATGCTTCAGAGCTTTCATGCCCCGACAGCACTTCCATCATCCCACTCCTTTTGGGAATTATAATTTATTAATAGAGACATCTGGTGGGTATTTATTATGTGACTATTGTGTGCATGAAATGAAGAATCAAGGTGGGAGGCCAAAAGGAGGCAGGAGTCTGGCCTTGGCAGTATTTTAAGGAACAACACCTGTGAGGTGCTGCCATCAGGAGGCAGGATGGATTTCATTCTGCCTTGGGGGCTGTGGCTGCTGGCTGTGGTGGGAGGGCTCCTTCTGACACTCCCCAGATGCACCGGAGCAGGTATGTTCAGGTGGCCAATGAGGCATGGCCAGGATGCCAGTTTCTTGAGTCTCTGACTCACACGTGTTGCTTAGCAATTCCCTGGTCTCTTCAGAGCATCAGTCAGCTGGGAAATGAGCAGGTCAGCTGCGGTGATCTTTAAACTTTTTGTCAGCAGCGAAACTCTTTCTTTGAATAAACTTAATTCAGAAGCTAAATATATAAGACAGATAAGAGGAGAGCTGGATAAAGACCTTTAGTGGCTGAAAGCATTCAACATATGATAGTGAAGTTTATGCAACTTGTCATTTCAAGTAATACTGAACCGTAAAATAAATGTAGAGACTCTAACAGGCTTCACCTTTGTGTGTGGTTGCCATAGTGGATAGTGTATCGGTTAGCTTTGGCTGTGTAACAAACCATCTTAAAACCCAGTGGCATAGAACCAAAGTTATTTATTCCCAGGGTTCTGGGCTTGGCTGGTGGCCCTGCCGGTCTTGCCTGGGCTTGCTTATGCATCAAAGGGTTGACTGATCTAGGACGGCCATGGCTGGAATGGCTCAGCTCTGCTCCACATGCTTCTCATCCTCCAGCATGCTGTCCTGGGCTTGTCTTCGTGCTCATGGCAGAGGTGTAAGAGAGGAAGCAGAAATGCATGAGGCTTTTGCAGGCTCAGCCTCAGGAGGGGCACAACATCACTCCTCTGCATTTTATTGGCTGGAGCAAGTCGTAAGTCTGGGAAGGATTCACGGGTAGGGAAATAGACTAACTCTGGTGAGAGCGAGTTCAAATTCACATGGCAAAGAGCATGGATACTTGGGAGGGTGAACTATTGAGGTCATCAATGCAATAAACCATATTTCATGCTTTTATTAAATATTAAGTTCTTTAAATTTTTTTTTTTTTTTTTTACTGGGATCCTGCTTTGCTAGTGTTGAGAACCCAGCTGAGTGAGGATGGAGGGCCTGGTTAACTGCCTACTCTGTCCCTCTCTTCCCCACTCCCCTGCAGCCCTTGAGATCCCTCCAGGGAATTGCCGAGAACACTTTGTGGAGAATAGGAGGCAGGAATCCTTCAATATTTCTCCAGGAAGCATTGTCTTAAGTATGTGGATAAGAGTGGAGACAGGCTAGGCTCTTCACTCTCACCTGTCCCAGCCAGTGAGCCAGGTCTCTCCTCATGCAGCCTTGGAGGGTCCAGAGTGGCCTCTCAGGGTCCCAGCAGGAAATAGAAATGAAATTATTCCCATTTAATAGATCCAGAAACTGATATTCAGAGCAGTGCAGAGCCCCAGTATACACCTGCTTATACGTAGCAGACCCAGGATTACAATCTTGAACTCTGCCTGGTCAGGGTCAAGGAGGGCTCACGTTGGCCTGCAGTGGCCCTCTGGATGTTTTCTGGCTTGGGTACAATGCTGTGAGTAACTTGTTCAAAGAAGCAGTACTTTGGTCTCCAGCTTTGGTCTTTGATGAGTTCCCAACACTGGACTCTGGTCTTAAGGATGTGGAGCTGCAATCCTATACCAGAGGCCCAGGCAAGGGAGCCACCGTCCTGTCATAGGAGCATTCTCGAGAGTCCCATGCTCACAGTGCTCCCCAGCATATCATGGGGAGACCCAGACAGACCCAACCTCCCCCTTGAGAGCAAAGGCTTTGGTTTGAAACACCATCTCATTTCCCTCTGTTTGCTTTTGGATTTAAAACATGAAAATCCACAGGAGGCTTGTGAGTCCCCACTGAGACCAATCGGTGACATTTTCAAACACTGATGAGCTGTTTGTCAGCTGCATGTTTTGGAGCCGAGAATGGGGAAAGGGTTTGGAGAGATGCTGGCAGCCCCCAGCAGACCTTCTGCTTGTCTGCAGATGGAGGCAGTTATCTCAGGCAGGGCCTGTCAGGGAACCCCATCCCTGCTTATGTTTCTGGAGCCGTGTATGTCCAGCAGCACCCGTTTCCTATGCACATGGACCCCAATGAGTTGTGTGTTGGGGTGAGAGGTGTTGACTTCATGTCTGGCCCCTGGCTGACCCTGTCCATGAGCAGATTGTGAGCTGCAGGAACATGGCCTGGAAGGGGTCTCCACTGGGTACATGGCCCAACATCTCACCTGTGCTCTGTTTTGGTCACTGAGCTGCTTTGTAAAGGCAAGAAATA
The DNA here is from genome assembly GCF_011800145.1 of Mirounga leonina. NCBI lineage: Eukaryota > Metazoa > Chordata > Mammalia > Carnivora > Phocidae > Mirounga > Mirounga leonina. The sequence continues at coordinate 10,153,477 of NW_023270436.1, forward strand.
AGCAGAGAGGAATCAGAAGAGGAGGAAGGAAGAAAATAGGGACAAAGGAGGGAAGAATAGGGGCAGTTGAGATAGCCATTTCCATGCGAAGCCAGAGGGACCTGGGGAGGTGGCTGAATCAGGTTGTAACTAAGGCTCTTTGGGAAGGATGAATGGTCTTCATTATGCTAGAGTCCAGTGTATCTTTCAAAAATAATGAGAAGAAACAGCAGACTAAGGGATATTAGCACATGGGAAGGATGAATGGTCTTCATTATGCTAGAGTCCAGTGTATCTTTCAAAAATAATGAGAAGAAACAGCAGACTAAGGGATATTAGCATACTGTAAGGAAGATCTTTTTAATAGAACATCACAGGCTCCTTATAAGAGAGTGAGGTCTCCATTGTGGGGAGCATTCAAGCAAGGCAGACAGACAGTGGTCTCCATCTCCTGGTGTTCATGACTTTGTGTAATCCCCTCACCTTGAATGTGGGGACCTGGGATGTGGGACCTGTTTCTAACCTATAGAATATAGCAAAGGGACCTAATGTCACTCTCATGATTACATTGTTATATAAGACACTCTCAGTTGACAGGAGCTAGATTCACCTGGAATACTTGATGAAGCAAGCAGCCCACAGGATGAAATTGGAGAAGCCCACCTAGTTAGGAATTGCAGATTGCCTCCAGGACCTGGGGGTGGCCTCTTGACAACAGCTAACAAAAAGCCAAGCCCTCACTTTAGGCAGCTGCAAGGAAATGAATTCTGCCAACAACCCGAATTTGTCTGGAAACAGATTTTTCCCCGGTCAAGCCCCCACATGAGAACACAGCCTAGCCAACACCTGATTGCAGCCTCATGAGATGCCAAGCAGAGGACCCAGCTTAGCAAGGCCTGGACGGACACGGAAACTGTGAAATAATACATGTGTGTTGTTTTAAGCCCCTAAGTTTGTAACAACTCATTATGCAGCAACAGAAATTGTATACTGACACTGTAGGTGGGTCTTTATGCTGCTCTGTCTCTATCCTCCAGCCGAGTGTTTCCAGTTATCTAATGCTGCAGACCAAATCACCTCCAACCTAGTGGTTCAAGACAGCAGAAACCACTTGTCACATCTCACAGTTTCTGTTGGTGGGCATTCGAGGGTGGCTGGACTGGGTTCCTCATGCAGCTGTAGTCACATGCCCACTGGGCGGCAGGCATCCCAGGGCTTGCTGGGGGCTGGAGCATCACATAGCAGTCAAGTTGACTCTGGCTGTTGCTGGGGGGCCCCCGATCCCCTGCATGTGGACTTCTCCACCGGGATGTTTGCACGTCCTCATGACATAGCACCTGGCTTCCCTCGGGGCGAATGACCCAAGACACCAAAGTGGAAGCTGCATGACTCTTACGACCCAGCCTTGGAAGTCATGCACTGCCACTTCCACTGTATTTCGTCAGTCACACACAGGACCAGCCAGGAGTCAGTGTGAATACCAGGAGGCAGGGGTCTTAGGGGACCATCTTGCAGGCTGGCTGCCACATGGACCTTCACCTCCTCGGGCATTCTGCCACCTTTCTCAACTCCAGGCCTTTGCAAAGACCATTTATTCCCTCCACTAGGCCTGGTCTCTTCCTCTGCCATCCCCTCACGGATTTCAGACCCCTCTGGGGTCTCCGCAGGGGCCCTAGCTCTGCTGTGGGGCCCAAAGCTTATATAAGTTAGGGGGCCCTCTTTAAGATAACAACAATATCTTGCTTTTGCAAATTTTTCAATCACTCAGCCAGTGCTAATGCCCTTCCTGGGGTCCAAGAAGGTACCTATGCAAATGAACGGTCTCAAATGTAAGGTTCTCCGGCATCACAGTAGACCCTTGTCGGGGTCTTCACATGGATGTCACTTCCCCAGGGAGCTGTTCTTGGTCCCGTAGACTGACCAGGTTCCACTGCTTGGGTCTCCCTATGGGTCATACTTTTTTTTTTCCCTGGATTTCACCAACTTTTTTTTTTTAATTAACATATAATATATTATTTGTTTCAGGGGTACAGCTCTGTGATTCATCAGTCTTACACAATTCACAGTGCTCACCATAGCCCATACCCTCCCCAGTGTCCATCGCCCCAGCCACCCCATCCCTCCCACCCCCCTCCACTCCAGCAACGCTCAGTTTGTTTCCTGAGATTAAGAGTCTCTTTTGGTTTGTCTCCCTCTCTGGTTTCGTCTTGTTTCATTTTCCCCTCCCTTCCCCTATGATCCTCTGTCTTGTTTCTCAAATTCCTCATATCATTGAGATCATATGATACTTGTCTTTCTCTGATTGACTTATTTCATTTAGCATAATTGGGTCACACTTTTGATTAGACATTTAACACACCTTTGGGCCACAAGGGACCGTGTCTTATTCAAAATCTTACTGTGCTTACTCTCAGACACTATTCTAAATACAACTGACACAGTAGTGGCCTAGACTCAGACCTCCTGGAACCAACATTGTCATGGGGTGGGGAGGCATGGGTGGAGAGATGCACTAACCAGGTAAACAACAAAAATTTTTCCAAAGATAATTTCAGTTAGTGATGGGTGCCGTGAGAAAAGTAAATCTGGGCAGTGGGAGATCAAGGAAGGCCTCTCCAAGAAGCTGCTATTTGAGCCAAGACCTGAATAATGAGAAGGAGACGGCCCTGGAAAGATCTGTGGAAATAAGTTTTCCTGGTAGGGGGAACAGTAGGTGCAAAGGCCCTGAGGCAAGACAGTGTTCAGGACTGAGCAAGGAGGCCAGTGCAGCTGACTGTAGGGATAAGGGAAGCAAGAGGCCATAAGGATGGAGAGGCAGGTTAAGGATAGATCGGGTAGGATTTTGCAGATGGGCAAAATCTTTTAAAGCAGGTTTTATTTTATGAAGGTAGAATTCACATTAACATAACATTAACCATTTAAAAGTGTATGATTCAGTTATCATATTCACAATGTCATGCACCCACTACCACTATGTAGTTCTGGGCGTTGTTCTAAATCAGTGAGAAGTCACTGGAGGGTTTGAGCAGCATAGTCTGAGCGCTTTTTGCAGTTGCTCATCCCCAGAGGCCCTTGCTGCAGGACAAGGTGTGTTTCCATGAGGAATTTCCCCAGGCCACACCTTCCTTTCCTTTCTCAGAGTAAGGCCTGCTCCCAGACAACTGTTTCTCTTCGCTTTCGGACTCTTCCCTCTCCGCTTTTCAGAACAAACCAGCTAAGGGTGGGAGAATGGAAGAGAAGCCAGGGGGAGGGAGGAAGATGGGGCTTTTAATTTCCAACTTTGAGTGTCAAGAGGCAATTTCATGCCTGCTGATGTGATTAGAGCAGTGGAAATAATAGAGGTTGGCAACTGATGGGGTGCTGGCTCCGGAGGATTCCTACTTACTGATTTTCTTCCCTAGCAGGGACAAGCATTTCTAGTGGTGTTCAACCTTGCGCTCCCCTCAGGGGGTGCACCTCAGTGCCATGGGGCGTGAACCATTTTATTAGCGGAGATTATAATAATTTGCCATAGAACACAGCATCAACTCTCCACCCAGCAGCCTTTGATCTGCTTGCCCCGACTGGGGCTGTGTGGGCAGGGCTTGGGTTCCCTCCATATTGTGGAGGTTAAGTGAGCCGCCTGCCCAGCTCCGAATTCCACCTCTACCACTTTCCAGCCATGTGACTTTGGGCAAGTGGTCTCATTTCTCCATATTTGTAGGGACCATGTGAGGATGACATGAGGTCATGTGGGCACCCAGTGGGTGCTATGTCAATGTTGGCTTTCAAAAAAAGAAAAGAAAAGAAAGGCCAAGGAAAGTGCAGGATGGAATGCAAAAGCTACGGGAGCTTTTGAGGCTGGAAATCTGGATGTTGATGTGAAATGAAGAGCTTTTTGTAAACCAGTTGGCAATTAGTTCCAATTTATAGAAGAAATCATTTGTGGCCCAAACAGAACATCCGTGCCCGGCAGGAGCTGGGTCAACCTGGGACCCAGGGCTTCCGACCACCCTCCCAGAATTGTTTCTGCTCCAGCTCTAGAGTCTTCTGTTCTGGATTCTTCTCCTGAGAACACCCTTAACTCTCCAGGTTCTCATGAGCATCCTACAAATGCTGCTCACAGAGTGTCTACCATGTGCTAAGTGCTTAGTGGAAATAAACTCATCAGAATCCTATGAGGGAAGAAAGTGTTCCATTGTACAAATGAGCAAACGGAGGCTCATCTCCCAGCTGGTGAGTTTCCCTGCAGGGATTTGAACTGAGGTATACCAGACCCCAGGGACCAGAGCCTAATCACCACTGTCTGCTTCCTGTTGGGTGTCTCTGCAGCCTCACGCCTCCCTGTATTACCTTTTAGGCTCCAGGCAGGCTGGTCCGTCCATCCCGGCAGTCAGCCCGACAGACAGAGGAAGCAGGAAGAGCTGACAGATGAGGAGAAGGAAATCATCAACAGAGTGATTGCTCGAGCTGAGAAGATGGAAGAGATGGAACAGGAGCGAATTGGGTGAGATCCCACACTTCCCATCCATCTGGAGAGCCCCTAAGGCCTGAGGGCCAGCAGACTGGTGCTCAGCGGTGTGCTGGGGGGGGTGGCAGACTGCCCCAGGGGGTTGCCACTACCCCCCCCCCAACTGGCAGAGCTGGAATCCTTGTGGCACGAGGTGGGAGAACTCAGGAAAGAGGAGACAGAATGGGCTGGGGACTGGCTTGGGAGGGGGCTTGGTGGCTGGGGGTGCCTTACAGAGGGGGAGCTCTGAGAGGGCAGTGCATTGGAGCCTGGGGGCCCGTGGTTTTAAGCACAGGGCATCTGGGCCAATCTCAGCTGTGTAGAAATATGTTCTAGAGACACTGTAGACCAGAATATACAGCTGAGGGAGAGGTAAGGAGGAGAATATCTAGGGACAGTATATCAAATAGCACATTTGCAAAGAATTTATATGAGAGAATGGCAGAAACGGATCCTGAAAGAGGGAGACAGCATGAGAGGGAGGTGGCAGAGGTTAACCAGGTGGGTCTGGACTCTGAAGAACGGGGGGCTCCACCACAGCTCCCCACTTGCCCGCTATGGGTCCTGGGCATGATGCTTCACCTCTCTGAGCCCCTGTTCGCTCGCTTGTCGAGCAGGGGACATGACAGTCTATCTCACAAGACTGTTGCAAGCAGTAGATGGAGTGAGGCACGTACACTTCCCAGACCCTGGTGACACTTCATTTTCATAAATGGTAAGAAGGGAAAAAGTAGAGTTTGGAGGGCAGAGCTTTTTTGAATGTGTATGAGAGAGAAGCAAGGGATATAAGGAGGCTGTGGACATGTGTGTCAGAGAGTGAAAAAATCAATGAGCGAGGCCAAGGCTAGAGAGGGAGGGGGCAGTATGTGGGTGGTCTTGCAAAGGGAGGAGTGGGCAAAATGGGGGCGACTGTGGGGGTAGGGAGAGAAGGGGGGACCAAGGGAGGGTACGGGTGTATGGGGGGCTCTTGGCACAGGTGGAAAACTGGCTGTCAGATTGCCAGGCCCCCAGAGGGTCCTCCCAGACCAAGATCTCAAATGGACCTCCTCCTCCACAGCCCCCTCCCCAGGCCCTTCTGCCAGGGGTAGCCTTTGCCAATTGCCTACAACTGATGTGGGCACCGAGGCGCCCGTTTATCTCTCCACCCACATACTCAGCCAGGGGCAAACGAGGGTCTTGGATGGAAAGTGGAAGTTGGTGCCTTTGGTCTGAGCCTCTGTAGATCATTTTACTCGGGGTCGATGGGGAGTGCTGCTGACAGACGACAGACACCTGTCACGGCCAGGGTCAGCATCATGCTCCACACCCTCCATCTGCTTACTCCGGAGGTAGCTGAAGGGATAAGTCTCCAGGGGCATGCTTATGGGGTTGCATTCTTATTTTGCTTTTTAAAAGATAAACCAGAGTGGGGAGTTGTCCAGGCAGGAGGTCTGTGTGTGTGTGTGTGTGTGTGTGTTCACTTCACCCAACAATGGGCCTCAGCCTTTTGAAGTGAGGGATATGGGTAATAAGGGTAAACGCTTAAAAGCAAAACTCCTCTCAGCCTTTTTCTGCCATAGCACTTACCACTGGGTAACATATTTTATATTTTACATAATTAGTTTGACTATTGTATATCTCCCTGCTAGATTGTAAGATTACTGAGGGTAGATATTTTTGGGCCCACTTTGTTCACTAGTAAATTCTTAGAGCCTAGTACATAGTAGGGGTGCAGTAAAATATTTGTTCAATGAGTGAGTGAACGTGGCAGACCATGCGACCCCAAATTTCTTTAGACGTCCCCTGTGGCATAGAGGGTCCCTGTTCCCAGGGAAGGCGCTCTGATTGGCTGGCTTGTGTCAGGGGCTGTCTCTCATCCAATCAGCTGTGCCTGGGGTGCCAACCGTGTTGTACAAACGTGGCAGGCAGGCTGCCTCTGGGGGTAAAGTTATGGAGGTCACTGTGGGCTGAGCAGATTCCAGCTTGAGCCTTCTAGAACAAGATAGATGGGTTCCCTGCCTTGTCCTCCATGTCTTATCATATTGCCCCAGCTAACTTGAGGATGTGGTAGAATAGCACCGTGGTTAATTCCTGGGGCCCCAGAGTCAGAGATACTTGGGTTCAAATTCCAGCTCTACCATGTCCCCTCTGTGTGACCTTAGGTAAGCCACTTTAACCTCTCCGTGCCTCAGTTTCCTCGTCTGTAAAATGGGGACAGCATTAGCACCTAACTCTTGGTGTTTAATTAGGGTGCAAAGGGTTATCGTAGTGCCTGGCACAGAGCACACGCTCCATAAAGAGTGGCAGTCCTTTAAAGATGACTTTGCTAAGGAAGCTCAGTTTTTGACATTGGCCAAGGCCTCTATTCTAGAATAATGCCCCGAGACTCCTGTTTGGCAAGCCCTGGAATTCCAGCAGCCCTGGCTTCCCTAAAGGGAATTTGAGAGGCTTCCAGGGAGGCTGGGGCCAAGCCCTTGAAGACAGAGTGTCCCTTCGCTGAGATGGTGTGTCTTCTGGCAGAGTGGGGGAGGACAGCCCTGCGGGATTGTGGCTGTGGCTCTTGCCAGCAGCCAGTGCTTGCTGGTAGCATTCCTGGAGGCAAAGCCAGCGTGATTTGTGTCTTATGATCTCAAACCTGCCCTCATTCCTGTTCTCTCCATGATTCCCTGGGAAAGGATCAGAGTGGAGTCAGAGGAAAGCAAGATGACACATCAGACACGAAGCAAGGCTGAAAACAGGGTGCCATTGGGGCTTCCACTTCAGAACCCAGGGTTCTCAGTCAATGAGCCTTTGGGGCCTCAGTCCCCCTCCCCCCATCTAATGAGGCAGGTCAGGCTGATTCTCAGGGTCCTTCCTGCTCAGACTCTATAGTAGTTGGGTGTGTCTGATGGAGGACCCCGTACCATGCTGTTGGCTGGCCCTCTCAGAGCTAATGAGCTCCTTCTAATGGTTAAAATTGCAGATGTACCTGAGAACCCTTCCAGGTTTATACCAGCTCTGTGATGTGGAATCTTCTTTCCTATTAACTGAGGGAAAGCCATCTGGGACTGGTGGGAGATCATCATTAATAAACATCATAAAAGATCATCATCATACTAGGTACCATTTATTGAGCACTTACTATGTGCCAAGCACTGAATCTAAAACTTCCTGTGGATTAACTCGTTAACTGCTCCTCTCAATCTTGTCGAGTAGGTGCTATTATTGTCCTCCTTTTGCAGGTGAGGAAACAGGCTCAGAGAGGTGATTGGCCAAGATCACTTGCCCAAGGTCACATAGAGCCAAGATACACATTCCTGTCTGGCTGACCTTCAGAATTTTGCTTTTAATTCTTAGGTGTCTCTCCTGAAGGCTTGGCCCCAAATTCTTAGACTCTGAAGAACATGGAAATCTTAAAAGCTCAGGTGTGGAGGGTGGACACTGTGGGACTGGAAGCTGGAGCCTGTTGGGTGCTGGTCTAGTGGTTTCTTCCAGTTCTTGTTCGCCTCTTGGTACCTCCAAAGCTGCCAGTACTGGTCTGCGTGCTCCCAAGGCTCTGACAGATCTGGGGAAGAATCGCCCTCAGGCCTCCCAGGAGGCGCTCCCTCCCTGGGAGCTAGCCACCCCAGGGAACCCCAGGCAAGCGGCAGACAAGAGCTGCTTCTCTCCCAGAAGCCTCTTTGCTTTTGTCCTGTGGAGTGGGGGGGTGGGGGGGGGGGGGGGGTGTCTAAACCTTGCCTCGCCACTCAGCCCACAACCCAGCTCTGCTCTCTTCAGCATCCCTGGAGGGAGAGATGATGACCAGCAGGGAAACTCATTAAACAGCCTCCTGTTGCCCCCATGTCCCTTACTGAGGTGCTAAGTGGGATAGTGGGGTTTATTTTTCATGCCCTGACTGCTCTTTGCAGGAAAGGGAATGAATTCCAGGGAGACTGCTTGAGTCATCTATTGCTATATAACAACCACCCAAAACTTAGTGACTCAAAGCAACAACAGTTCTGATTTTTCATGATCCTGTGGGTTGAGAATTCGGGCAGGGCTCTGCTGGGTGGGTTTTCTGCTCCATGTGGGGTGGGGTGGGGTCACTCGCTCAGCTGCATTCAGCTGGTGGCTGGGCTGCCCTGCAAGGGCCACGAAAGCTCAGCTCCCATGTCTGTGCTTCAGCGCTCTCTTTGTGGCCCACCCTCTCCGTGGGATCTCTGCTTTTTCAGTAATCTGGCCTGAGCTTTACACGGTGGCCAGATCCCGAGAGAGCAAAGATGGAAGTTGCCAGGATGCTTAGTATCTGGGTCTGGAACTGGCAGGGCATCGCCCCTCCACGTCTCTTTGAGAGGGAAAATAGGTCCCTTCTCCTTATGGAAGAGCAACTTAGACCCCCAGGGAAGGAAGGCATTAATGGCGGCCATCTTTGGAGACTCTACCACGTTATGCAAAAAGGCGAGTTTAATGTAAGGATGGGGAGATATCTCAAGGGACCCAAGGGCAGGAACACAGCCTGGCCTCAGGAAAGTTTTTCTTCGCATCTGACGTGTTAGAAAATATGCCTGTGCCATACCTGCTGGATTTTATAGCTCTTCTTAGTCCTAATTCCAGATTCCTAGGGAAGGAAATCCGATCAGGCCAGCTCACCCTGAGCACCCACCTCATCCAGTCAGCTGTGGCCAGGGCTGCTAGACCACACCAGCGTGGCTGCCGAGTGTGAGAAGGACCTTTGTGAGTTGGACAGACACCCATAGGGTGTCCACCGGACTTTTTTTTTTTTTTTTAAAGATTTATTTATTTATTTGAGAGAGCGAGAATGAGAGAGAGAGAGCACATGAGAGGGGGGAGGGTCAGAGGGAGAAGCAGGCTCCCCGCTGAGCAGGGAGCCCGATGCGGGACTCGATCCCGGGACTCCAGGATCATGACCTGAGCCGAAGGCAGTCGCTTAACCGACTGAGCCACCCAGGCGCCCCGTTTTTTTTTTTTTATTATTCTTATGTTAATCCCCATACATTGCATCATTAGTTTTAGATGTAGTATTCCATGATTCATTGTTTGTGCATAACACCCAGTGCTCCATGCAGAACGTGCCCTCCTCAATACCCATCACCAGGCTAACCCATCCTCCCACCGCCCTCCCCTCTAGAACCCTCAGTTTGTTGTTTTTTTTTTTTTAAGATTTTATTTATTTATTTGACAGAGACACAGTGAGAGAGGGAACACAAGCAGGGGGAGTGGGAGAGGGAGAAGCAGGCTTCCCGCTGAGCAGGGAGCCCGATGCGGGGCTCAATCCCAGGACCCTGGGATCGTGACCTGAGCCAAAGGCAGACGCTTAACGACTGAGCCACCCAGGCGCCCCTAGAAATATTTATTTTTTTAAAGATTTTATTTGACAGAGCGAGAGCGGGAACACAAGCAGGGGGAGTGGGAGAGGGAGAAGCGGGCTTCCCGCTGAGCAGGGAGCCTGATGTGGGACTTGATCCCAGGACCCTGGGATCATGACCTGAGTTGAAGGTAGACACTTAACGACTGAGTCACCCAGGCGCCCCTAACCCTCAGTTTGTTTTTCACAGTCCATCGTCTCTCATTCCACCGGACTTTTGAATGTATTAACTCTGCAGTTAAACATTTGCCTAGGAAAATCCGTTTGTGGTTTTTGTTTGGTTTTTACCCACTGGTAGGTCCGTCTGCATCCTTATATTTCTTTCTGTCCAGAGCCTCTCAAAGGCGTTAGCTCGCATATCCTGCCTGTGCCAAGGGATAGGCAACTGGGTGGCTTCCACTTGAGGTCATTTTCCCTAAACAGATGGGCCCCAAAAAGTAATTAGGATTTGTCACTAACCTTGGTGTCCAGATGATGTGATGGAGGAGGAAGGCAGAGAGACATCCAACAGATTCTGTCACCTCCCCATCTCAGTTCCATCATCTCCTGTGTTTTTGGCACAGAATTTTTCCAAAATGTGGACAGAGGGAGAAGTGAGTAATAAGATGCATAACTTTGCTACATTGAATTAGGTTGACACATTGACAGTAAGCCAGATCATACTCTCCTCTTTCAAAAGGAAGACCACCCCCACTGCTGCCTTCTTTTTTTTTTAACCTGGAGTCCTAAGTGTTCTATAAATAGGATTCAGGGGTTTGGAAGCATTTGTGCATGTGTCTTGTGTATTTTTTGAGAAGAAATATTAATAGATTTCACCAGACTTGAGGGGGGGGGGACTCTGAACCATCCTATGTTAAGAATCACTGAGTAGTGGGGCACCTGGGTGGCTCAGCCATTAAGCGTCTGCCTTCGGCTCAGGTCCTGATCCCAGGGTCCTGGGATAGAGTCCCGCATCGGGCTCCCTGCTCCGCGGGAAGCCTGCTTCTCTCTCTCTCCCACTCCCCCTGCTTGTGTTCCCTCTCTTGCTGTGTCTCTCTCTGTCAAATAAATAAATAAAATCTTTAAAAAAAAAAAAAAAGAATCACTGAGTAGTAGTACTTCAGTGTCCCCAGGAATTGGATTTCTAATGTCCTCTCGCAATAATACTTTATGCAACCTGTTTTTGTAAGATGAACATGGAAGTCTTCTTAATTCCTTAAGTAGCCCAGTGTCTGGCATAAAACAGAGAAGAGATGAATACGTGTTGGAGGGATAATTCGTGCTGAATGAATCCTAAACCCTAAGCCTCTCATTGAATCACTTTGCCCTCACTGCTTCCTAGACCTTATTTGTAAAAGGGGGATTTGGACCATGGGGTCTCCAAGTCCCTCCAGCCTGGGGTTTTTCAGCCTTCATACTACATGCATTTGGGGACAGATCGTTCTTTGTGGTGTGTACTGTCCTGTGCATCGTAGGAGTTTTTTCTTTTAGCAACATTCCTGGCCTCTGCCCACTAGATGCCTCTAGTAACCCCCCATCCAGCTAGGACAACCCCAGATGCCTCCAGCCATTGCCACACGCACCCTGCTGAGAACCGCTGTTCTAGCCCTGCTGTCTAGAAGGAAGAAACAGACTTGAGAATTTTCCTGGTACCACGCCCAACTTCTAGGGAAATAAAACAGTAGTGCCCTCTTATGAAGCTCCCCATGCCCGCACTGTGCTCGAAGCTTTATGTAGATTCCTTTATGTAATTTTCATAACAACCCTATGCACGAGGCCACATTATTATCATTCTCATTTTACATATGAGGAACCTGAGGCGCAGGGAGATTAAGCAACTTGCCCACGGTCACACGGTTAATAAGCGATAGAAGTGGGATTAGAACTCCAGGCAGTCTGGCTCCAGGGCTAGAGTCTAACTCTGCTGTTCTGTAGAAAAGCAAGTATTTATTGCCAAGCAGTGTGGTAGGGACTTCCAAATATGTTATATTTCCTTTCATTTCCTTAATGTCCTCATTGAGGGACAGACTGTTCTCCCTGCCATACAGCTGAGAAAACCGAAGCTCAGTGAGGTTCAGACACTTGCCGAGGGGCACACAGCCTTTACATGGCCAAACCTGACTTTTGAACTTGACTCTGTCTCTCCACTTTATCCTATTGCCTTCTGGGGTGCAGGGAGGGAAGGAATTGACAGATGAGTTGAGGGATTTAAGGAAGTCAAGAATTGACAGGGTGTCTTGGATCTTCACTCAGGCTAACTGGTTCTGTCTCACACACTTCTTCCTTCAGTGGGGCAGTTCATGTCTCTCCACTGCAACGACCCTTGTCTCCTCCCCCGCCTGGGGAGGAGATAGAAAGAGCTCCAACCATAAGCACTACAGTGAAACAAAGACTTCATTCTTTTACAACATCTGGGCAGCTAGACCTAGCCTCCAGGGTCATCTCTGCCCCTCGCGGGCTCTGTGTGCCTCGGTTCCCCATCTGTAAAATGGGGGTGAATCATGGAACTACTCTCACAGATTGTAGACGGCCTAAGGAAAAGAATGCATGTGGGGCTCCTGGATGGCGCAGTCGGTTCGGTATCTGACTCTTGGTTTCGGCTTGGGGTTGTGATCTTGGGGTCATGGGCTCGAGCCCCGCGTCGGGCTCTGCACTTGGTGAGGAGTCTGCTTGGGACTTTCTGTCCCTCTCCCTCTGCCTCTTCACCCCCTCAAATAAATAAATAAATCTTAAAAAAAAAAAAAAAAGAAACAATGCATGTGGAGTACTTAGCACAGCACCTGGTAACCCTGACTGTTCCAGGGTTTATAAGGACCCAGCACCTTGCCTGGCATTGATTGACTACCTTAACTCCGCTGTTACCCTCCAGCAGTCTTTCTCTCTTGGCTCCCTTGTCTCCAGCTCTGAGCCGAGGTGACCCCCTCCCCGAAGAGCTGAGGCCTGGGCAGGAATCCCATTCACCCATCCGTCAAGGAGAGAAATTAGGATCTACAGCTTCCCAGGTGTCGACAGCAATAAACGACAATGAGAATTAATGAGTCTGAAATGCTCGCATCCTGCATGCCCACTGAATGGCGCCGTGACAGAGCAGCTCAGTTGTTTCAGGACAGGCTTCTGAGAGACCTTGGCCGTGGAGCCTCGGGCCAGCCTTCGTCAGAGCAGCTGTGTCCCCGTTCACAGCAGAGAATCTGATACTTACTTAAGAAAACGCTAAGTTTAGGGTAATATCCCCCCCACTGGGCAATTAGGGTGAGGGGAAAAGCAGCACGATCTGGAATTGATGGTGTGTGTGTGTGTGTGTGTGTGAGAGAGAGAGAGAGAGAGAGAGAGAGAGAGAGACAAAACAGAGGGAGAGCCAGAGAGACAACATGACATCCACTCTCCCACTTTGTGCTGTTTTTATGAATCGTGGGTAATCACCACCCACCGCTGCTCTGAAGGCAGCCCCTCCGGCCCCATCCCATCAGTGGCGCAGCCCCGGCTTTTTGCCATTTCCCTCATGGACGGAGGAATCGTCCGCAAAGCCATCATGCCTCACAGGCAGGGCGCCTCGGCTCTGCAGCCTCCTTCCCGGCGTAACTGTGCATCCATCAGCCTTCTCCCCAACATTCATCGAGACGCTGCTGCAATACATGGTTGACAGCTCAGAAGTGGTTGCCTGAATATTTCTGAGGCCAGTTTGCACTTTTCGAGGGAGCCCGAGCTTTAGGAACAGGCGGTGTCAGTCCTCGATGTGGTTTCTGTCCTTGTCTGCAGAAGGCAGCCAAATGGGGCTAGGCTTTCTGTGAGCCGTGCGTGGGAAGGCGCGTTCCACGTGTAAGTGTGATCCCACACGGGTGTGTGAGCGCGCACGGTGTGCTCACAGGTGCGCGTGGACCTGTGCTCTAGGGGTGTGCCCGTGGACGTATGTGTTCACCTGGGTGGATACGTGCCATCCATGTCCATTTCTAGTCATCGCAGCCCCTTCGAAGGCTTTTCAAAAGGCAGATTTCATGGGCAGATGATAGCAACCTGATAGAAAAAGTGTGAGTACAGGGAGTTATAAAAGCCACGATATCCAGAAGAAGTAATTAGCAGCAACCATTACTGAGTAGTTATCATGTTCCGGGCATTTTATACACGCTCTTATTTTATTTTTGCAACGACCCTAGGAGGTAAGGACTTTGTTTTCCCTAGTTTACAGATGAAAAACAGAGGCTCAGAAAGGTTAAGTAACTTTCTTGGGGTCCCAGAGCTAGGAAGTGGCAAAGCCAAATTTGGACCCAGGCAAGCTCACCCCAGAATTGGCACCCCAAGCCTTGCATCACTGCCTGTTTCTAAATTCTGAAAGTGTGTGCATGCCTCTGCGTGTGTCTACCTGTGTGGAGGGAGTCTGCATTTTCCTGGGGTTGAGCATGAGCACTGGGAGAAGGTGATTGGCATCCTGCAGAGTCCAAAGTTTGGCTTGTCTGTCATCCACAGCGAGGCAGACAGATATTGCCCAATCCTTGCTCTGGAGAGCAGGGCAGAAGTCTGATTCAGACGTGAATCAGGTGGAAATAGGCCCTGGGTGGCAAATGGAGCAGGAATGTGGGTGTGGTAGGCAGAATAATGCCCTCCTCTGCTCCCCAAGATGTCCACATCTTAATCCCTGGAAACCTGAGGATCTGTTACCTTCCATGGCAAGAGGGACTTTGCATATGGGATTAAGTTAAGAATCTTAAGATGGGGTGTAGACCAATGTAATCACATGGGTCCCTATAAGAGGGAGGCAGGAAGGTCAGAGTCACAGCAAGATTGGAAAATGCTGCGCTGCTGGCTTTGAAGATGGAGGAAGGGTCATGAGCCAAGGACTACAGGCAGCTTCTAGAAACTGGGAAAGGCCAAGGGAATGGATTTGCCTCTGGAGCCTCCAGAAAGAATACAACCGTCCCAGCACCTTGACTTTAGCCCAGTGAAACCCGTGTCAGACATCTGGTCTCCAGAACTGTTAAGGTAATAAATATATGTTGTTTTAAGCTGTTAAGGTTGCAGTGATTTGTTATAGTAGCAACATGAAACTAATACATGGGGCAGCTTCCCTGAGCCTGCTATTGGGCAGTGGGATTTCAAGGCCCTCCTGCTACTGTACTCTTAGCAGTACTGACTTAGACCCACCGGGGACAATCCTGTAGTTTCCAGAGACCTGGTGCAGCTCCATGTGTAGACAAAGTCTGGGGACTTACCTGCCTCATTCTGCCTGGACCCATTGCAGCATCTGAAACTCGCACTGCTCTGAGCATCTGAAGAGCTCCATTCTTATGTCCACGTGTTGTCTCAAAACGGGGGACGTGGAGCCTCCTCTACCTAAAGCCCCTTGATGCTATATCCCATCAAGACCCAGAATGGAGTGGGCCCTGCCCACCCCTCCAGCCTCATCTCCCTCCACCCAGCGCACGAGCCATGCTGAACATGTCTCAGGGCCTTTGCACATACTATTCCCTCTTCTTCCAAGTGCTTTTCCTCACCCTCTTTACTGGGTCAGCTCCTCTTTATCCTCAGGTCTCAACTCATTGGTCACTTCCTCGGAGGCCCCTTCTTGACGGTTCCTGTCCCTCTCTTCTGCATTCTCCTGGCTGCCTATACTTGTCCTTCAGAGAACTTACTATGAGCGTGATTATGATGATCTAGGTGATGAATTCAGTAATGCCCGAGCCCTCTCTGCAATGCCAGCTCCACGCAGGCAGGGACTCACCTGTTTTACTCCCTGTTGGGTCCTCATTGTCTACTTGGTACATGGCAAGTGCTCCATAAATATTTGAATGAATGAGTAGCGCATCTGCTTCCATTTGGATAGCAAGGTCAGGCCAAGTTGGGAATCCACTTCCCGCCACCTCCAGGGGGGTTGTCCGCTGAGGCCCAGAGGAGGAGATGTACCCTTTCTGGTGCTTCTGGGAGCATCCTGGGAAATGAGAGATGTCACGGAGTAAACAGCAGCTCCCCTTAAGCGCCCAGCCTGGTGATGGATATGTTTCCTGGATGCAAGGCATGAGTGGTAGTCATAAAGTTAATCGGGCATATAAAGACATAACTAGAGAGTGACAAGCACGTATGGTGTCCAGTTAATTGGGCTCTTAATGTGGACGCATTAGACTGGCAAACAAACCAGGCTGCTGATACAGAGAGGGGCTTCTCTTAGGCATGGAGGGACCTTCTATTTCAAGACACCAGGGGAAGTCTTGGTGTTTCAGCCTCAGGATCTGAGACTCCCTGACTGCTGCCTGTGGGAGGAAGCTTGAGCTGCAACTCATCTAACCCCTCACAGTAAAGTCTGGGAAAAGGGCCCCCAGAGAACAGAGGCTTTTCAAGCCTGTTGACTGGAGAGAAGATAGGATTCAAACCCACGTCTTTTAACCCTGCCTTACCTGCTCTCGATCTTCAAAAATGCACTTTCTCTTCTAATATAAAGGCAACACATGTTCGTGGTGGGAGGTTAAGGAAGCATAGGGGAGGCCACCTAATCAGGTGCTTGAGGAGGGAGGGAGACAGAGGCATTAAAGAAGGAAAATTAAAAAAAAGAAGGAAATAAATGTTACTTATAATCCCACCACCCAGTAATTCTCACTGTGAATATTTGGGTGTGTTTTCTTTCTAAATTTTTTTTTGTCTAGTACACATCATGAGGAGATTCAGATGAGCATGTTCCAAATCCCAATTCACACCCTGACTACAGTTCTACATCCTGGGTTTTTGGGGGGGTGTCTTTTTCCCCCTTTAACATAATAAGGAGAGCATTTTCCCATGCAGTTTGCCCTACCGCCCCCTTCCTTCCTTCAGCCCTTCCCGGAGTGTGGCCAGGAATTCACCAGCGTCAGGAGCATTCAGGGAGCCGCTCCGAAATTCAGATTCCCAGGCCCTGCCGCAATCCCACAGAATCATTGTCTGCATGCTGAACACTCTCCCAGGGTGATCTAGAAGCACTGTGAATTTTGAGAACCCCCCTCCCCGCCGTGCAGTGGCTCCCCACAGGGCTGCACACTCTAATACTGCTCACGGGGCTTCAGCAGACCCATAGCTGACGAAGTTGAGAGTCGGGGCTCCGTGCCTCGTGCCTCGGTATTCTTTTCGAAGGCTCCCTGGGTGATTGACATGCGCGGAGGGTTGCAGGCATCCTTCAGGATGCATAGAGCGTGCTCCTGCCAAGACTGGTAAGAACAAACATTCCTTCTGGGGTAAAGAAACCGAAGTGTTTTATCACCGGGATAAAGACCCATCTGTGATTTTGACTTAGCTTCCTGCAAAGTTTCACTTCTAAGTTTATGACCTTTGGCTGTGGCTCAATCATAGCTCAAGTCCTCAAGCTGTGGCAGCTGTCCGTGTTGAGGTCCTAGCACGGGAGGCCGCAGAGAGGGTGTCCTCATGAGTGGGCTGCAGGAGAGATCTTGGAGGAGCGACGAAGGTGTGCTCTTCCCAGCCCACGCGTGCTTCTATGCTTATTGGTCTCGGCCAAATTCACAAATAACGAGGGTCCCCAAGCTGAGACATCTGAATAATGATCTTAAATCTGTTGTTTTTCCATGCCATTTGCTCTACGATAGGAGCTAATGAGACACTCCCCGTACAAGGCCTGTTGATGGGGCCTTTCGGCATTTAGGAGTGAACAGTGCAAGGAACAGGCATCTGGGTGGAGGCTCAGAGTGTGGGTTTTGCAAGCGGTGAGTGAAGCCGTGGCCTTGATTTTCCAAGAGGAGGCAGGAAAGCCTCTAAGCCTCCTGAGCAGAGCGCACTATAGTTTAAAATTGGGTCATCTGGCCTGGGCTGTCTTCCTGAGGCTTGACCTGAGGCGGGAAGCCAGGAGGGTTTCATGGAAAGCAAAGATGATTTCCTGACCCAGAGAACTAGATACTCACCCTCGCTGAACAGCCCCAGGCCAGCCTCTCACCCTCTCTGTGCTTTGGGACCTGCCCTGCTAGAGTGAGAAGAATAAAATCTAACCATTTCCTGGCTAGGGTGGTGGATGAAGGAAGAAATCGGTAAAATAGGAAAGTGTGTACAATAAGAATGTCACCATGCATTTACCATCCCCCGCCTCCATCAGCTCGCCTCATTGTCTCATAATATTTTATAATTCTGTGGCATTGAAAGGCATCCTGAGGGGCGCCTGGGTGGCTCAGTTGGTTAAGCAACTGCCTTCGGCTCAGGTCATGATCCTGGAGTCCCGGGATCGAGTCCCGCATCGGGCTCCCTGCTCGGCAGGGAGTCTGCTTCTCCCTCTGACCCTCCCCCCCTCCTGCTCTCTCTCTCTCATTCTCTCTCTCAGATAAATAAATAAAAAAATCTTTAAAAAAAAAAAAAAAGAAAGGCATCCTGAAGTTTACCTGCTCTGGACAATTTCAGGCCATTTCTTTAAACTGCAGCTTTCCAAAGGAAATCTAATTCAACAGCCTAAACAAACAAAAGTGATAATGCAGACATGCTGTGGGTGAAGGAGGGTTTTCTGGACCCTCAGAATCACCCCCCACCCCACCACTACAGTGGGTGGCCCCTAAACTGGCTCTAAGGAACCCTGGGGTGCCATAAAGCACAGTTTGACAACCACCGATTCAGCGTTAACACCTTCTGTTTTACAGATGAGGAAATCGAAGCCCAGAGAGGCAAAATCCAGGGCCAAACTGCAGATTTCTCAACCCTACATTGAAGGCTTTTCAGGGAAGCAAAATGATGGGGCAGCTGTTGGGTGTCTTGTCCCAAGCTCAGGGAAGTGAGAGGCAGAGGGACAGAACCAGCCGGGGTAACGGGGCGTGTGTAACTTGGTGCTTACCAATGACTGAAGGTCTCCCTTGGTGTGGGGACTGCAGGGGCGGGGCGAGCCGAGTGGAGATCAAACAGTTCAAGAAGATCCCCATGGCTCTGCCCGACACAGAGCAGGAGGGTAGAATTACAGTTAAGAACAGGGACTCAGGACATACTGTGCCTGGGTCTGGATCCCAGCTTTCTCCACCTCCCCGCTGCGTGACTTGAGTAAATCACTTAACCTCTCTGTGCCTCAGTTTTCCCACTTGGAAAATGGGCACAAGAATAGTGCTCAGCGTATTGTGCTGTTGGAAGGACTCATTAAGAAGATCCAGGTGAAGTGCTTAGGTCCGCATCTGGCACATGGTAAGTGCTCTGTAAACAACAGCGACTGTTATGATAGGTGTTCTGAGACCGTGGACTGGGGCTTGCACCTGGTGACTGCCCCCACCCATCATCCTATAAAAACAGTTTCTAGGGAGAACCCAGGGAGGGAGAAGGAGGGAAGAGGAGGAGGAGGAGGAAGGAGAGGGCCGCCTCTGGCTCTGCGCATCCTGCCTCCCAAAGCGCTCTGTCCAATCTGGGTCACAGCGGAGGCTCTGGAGCCTGCAGGCAGCTCTTGGCTCGCCCTGGGGCAGAATGGCTCTCCTGCGAATGAAGCACAAAGGGAGAAGCTGCTATTTATAACATTGCTAGTCAGAACACTTTGCGGGGATGGCAGGAGCGAGGAGGGCCTGTGGGGAGAGTCCGTATCAGGTGGCTGCCAGGCAGGGCTACCAGGGACCTTCTAGAGCCTGTGATCCCTGAATTGCCTCCCAGCGGTTCTCATGCCCCTGGTGCCCGAAGCTGGAACCCGGCCTGTGGAGGGGGCGGGGAGGGGGTAGGGTCCAGCTCCATCCTGAGAATGGGAGCAGGTGTGCTAGGGATGGGGCTGGAGAAGAGCCAAGTTGAAGAGCAGCTGCAAGTAAACTTTGAGATGCCCACGAAGACATCCAAGGGAAGACAATTAGATAAGGTAGACAATTAGATAAACAGAGATAACGGGAGATTGAAAGTCTAGAGAAGGTGCTTAGTCCGCGGTCAGTAGAAGAGGTGGGAGATATGGGACATGGGTCTGCGGTGGTCTGAAAATGTACCAGAATTTCATCTACGTGTGCCTTTTTCTGGGGAAGGATCCAGCAGTTATCATCAGACACTCAGGAGCCCACGACTCAGAGAAGGGTAAGACCATCAGCCTGATACTGTGGGAGATGCTGGTGGTCCCTGGTCCTGTAAGGCCCTCATGATTCTGTCTCTGCTTCCAGGCGCCTGGTGGACCGTCTGGAGAACATGAGGAAGAACGTGGCCGGGGATGGGGTGAACCGCTGCATCCTGTGTGGAGAACAACTGGGGATGCTGGGCTCCACCTGTGTGGTGTGTGAGGACTGTAAGAAGGTACCATCACCCTCCTCTTCCCTGCTTCCCTGCTCTTCTCATGCACAGAGCTAGGCCTGGGCTCAAGCCAGCCCTGGGGGGCCCTGGGTCTTGGGGATGGAGCTTCGATCCTGAAGGGTAGTTGCCAGCATATGATTCCTTTGGGGGTGCTCCCATGCCCAACTATCTTCTAGGCAACCCTGATTCTGGTTCCTCTCCTGGAAGATGCTCTGACTCTTCTGTCCCCTTGGAGCTCAGCTCCATCTAGAATGAACTTGGGAGCCTGAGGTAGGACTTGAGCTATGATTGAGCCTCCAAGTATCCTGGTTATGGCTTAGCGAGTTATGTGTCAGGCTCAAGAGCATGCCAGGCAGGTGTCTACATCTGTGTGTACATGAAAGGTTTACCCAGCATCCTCTTACCCTGGCTTAGAAAGCCCCTCTCCAGCCAAGTTAGAGCCATTGGGCTTCTTGAACATTCATTCTTGAAGGCGAGTCTCCCTGTGCTCCCTCCACCCTGCACCCTCCCCTCAAGCTGTTGGCACTTGATGATTCCAGGACACGGATACAACCGCCCTTGGGTCTGCCCAATTCCCAGGAAAGGAATTCAGGGGAACACCTGAGCTGGAGACATCCATAATGTCACTTGGCATCTCCTGCTTGGAATCCCCCTTAACATTTAGAGTACGGTATTGGGGAAAGTTTATCTAGGCTAAAACACTTAATCTGCTGCAGTCAACCAGATAGTGAAAATTTCGTGACCTGTTAGGTTTTCCTTTTTGTCTTGACTGCCAGGCAACTCAGCCAAAAGTATAACATTCTAACCATCACACAGTCATAGCTTTTATACAGGTAACTTTCTTCTTGGAGAGCTGAACCTGCAGCCATAGGCTATGTTAGGTCAGATTCATGCAGGAAAGAAGAAATAATGAACAAATAAATATGTGACCTCTCCTCTTGAAAACTCATGTCAGCGATCTCCCCTGTGTGGACACTGAAAACTCAGACCCCACAGGGACTCTTGGAGAACTTAGGAGAATTCACTCATCCAGTACCGGGGAGTGACTCCAGTTCTTGTTAATGGAAATGAAGACTCAGATTGGAACTTTAATCCTAACTGGCCTTGGTCATGGGAGGGAGGTGAGAAAGAGTTCAAGCTCTTTACATCCACCAAGAGAGAATGGGGCTCAGTTGCCACCCTTCCCAACCCCTTCGCCCTGATCACTGGCAGCTCAGAGCCTGGCATATCTGAGTGTGCCCTGGACTATATTTTGTCCCCAGAATGTCTGCATCAAGTGTGGAGTGGAAACCTCCAGTAACCGCCCGCATCCCATGTGGCTCTGCAAAATCTGCATTGAGCAGAGAGAGGTGAGTCGATTGGTCCCATCTGGCTTTTGGGACACCCTTCCTTGTTTGGGGCACCCTTCCTCACTGTAACCAGGGAAACCGGGTGGCAGTCGAGGGCTGGGGAACCTGACTAGGTATATGTCCTAAGGGATTGGTAAAAAGGAGCCAGCTCAGCGGTGAACACTGGCAGAACAGTCCATGACGTCTGAAAGAATTTCTTTTCTCCTGCTTCCGTGACTCTTCTCTTCCTCGAAGTAGGGAGCACACCATATTTAAGAGGTGGAAGACTTGGAGTCCACTTACTGTCCTTCCACTCTCTCACTGGGTAACCTCATACCAGTTCATCACCTTTCTGATACTCAACTTTCTCCATCAAGAAAATGGGTCTACTCAGGCCCTGCCTACTGAGTGTTTGGGGATATTGTGTGAGTCAAGTAAGAATTGTGGCAGGCTCCGTACTGTGGGCAGGGAGCAAAGTTAAAAAGTGGCACTCGTGAAGGCAGGACTCTTAGTGATTGGCTGCCGTGTCTTCATCCTCTCCCTCTCTTCCCCTAGGTGTGGAAGCGTTCCGGAGCATGGTTCTTCAAGGGCTTCCCCAAACAGGTCCTCCCACAGCCTATGCCTATAAGGAAGACCAAGCCCCAGCAGCCTGTCAGTGAGCCTCCTGCCTCTGAGCAGGTCGCCCCTGAGCCCAAGCATGCTGCCCGAGCTCCAACCCAAGGTAGGACAAAACACCTTCTCCTTTTAGGACCAAGAACAGATCTTGGCTAACTGGTCTACCCAGAAGATGTCCTGACATGATGTCTTATGTTTCTACCCAGCTGGTGAACAGCCAGCCTCTGGGCTTGGGTTTAGGAACCCTATATCCTCTGCACAGCTCACCATGAACCCTTATCAAGAGGGTAGCACAGGAAACCAGTATGGAGCTTCCTCAAAAAGTTAAAAATAGGGCTACCCTACAATCCAGCAGTCACACTACTGGGTATTTACCCAAAGAATACAAAAACACTAATTCAAAGGAGTACGTGCACCCTTATGTTTATAGCAGCATTATTTACAGTAGCCAAGGTATGGAAGCAGCCTGTGTCCACCAATTGATGAATGAATAAAGAAGACATGGTAGATATAAATATAGATCTACACACAATGGAATATTATTCAGCCATAAAAAAAGAATGACATCTTGCCATTTACAACAACATGGATGGAGCTAGAGAGTGTAATGCTAAGTCAGTCAGAGAAAGACAAATACCATATGATTCCACTCATACGTGGAATTTAAGAAACAACAAACGAGCAAAGGGAGAGAGGGAGAGAAACCAAGATAAGACAGTCTTTTAACTGTAGAGAACACACTGATGGTTACCAGAGGGGAGGAGTGGGGGGATGGATGAACTAGGTGAGGGGGATTAAGGAGTGCACTTGTCATGATGGGCACAGGGTGTTGTATGGAAGTGTTGAGTCACTGTATTGTACGTCTGGAATGAATATAACACTTCACAGTATATTGTAATACAGTAACACTATTGTATAATGGTGGGATTAAAATTAAAACTTTTAAAAAAAGAGAGGGTAGCACAGGAAACTCTCCAGCAATGCCAGGCTGCCAAAAGCTTTCGTTGTCATCCCTCATGGAGTATTTAGAGGTACAAGAGATGGAAATTAAAATTAGAAACTGAGAGACTCTTATCACCACAATACACACTGGGGCCTGAGGGTGACTTGCTGGGAAGGCCTTCCTTGTCCCTGCAACTTCTTCTATCAACCATCTCCTGTATCTGAAATGGTACTAATTAAAAGTGAAAGATGAGTAGAAGGGAAATTACCAAAAGAAAATTACCACGGCTATGGATATTATCTCTCTTATTCAAGTATTACTATTAATTAGTAAAATGACGATAAAAGGGAGAGGCAAAAAAGTAATGCAAACGTATTTTAATTGGTGAGACCAATGGGACTGACCTCAGAAGAGGCCCTTGTCATAATCTCAGTTAACACTAAGTGATAAAATCTGGTCTGAACGTCAGTTCTGGAGTTGAGTGCAGGCAATGCTTCTGAAAGGTAAGTTGTAGCTAAAGGTCTCAAAGGTCAAAATGTCCAACTTTGTCTCCCGTGAGATGACTTCTAAAGGTGTGCAGTCTGGGGCCTGGCACTGAAAAGGCATCCACCAAATGCTTTCTTCCTGACATGGCCCAAGCAACGTCTATTCCTTGCAGAGAATTACCGAATTTTCAATATATACCGTGTCCCCAAGGAGCCCCCAGTGTCACCCCAGAACATCCTTCTTCCTGGTTAAGCTTTCCCCCCTGTAGCCTGAGAAGACTGCACAGCCTCACCATCAAGATCTAGGACATCTGAGGGACGCCTGGGTGGCTCAGTCGGTTAAGCGTCTGCCTTCAGCTCAGGTCATGATCCCAGGGTCCTGGGATCGAGTCCCGCATCGGGCTCCCTGCTCCGCAGGGAGCCTGCTTCTCCCTCTGCCTCTGCCTCTCTCTCTCTCTCTCTATCTCTCATGAATAAATAAATAAAATCTTTAAAAAAAAAAGATCTAGAACATCTGAGACCAAGAGGACCTGAATCTCAGTTCCAGCTCTGCACGTCGCCTAGCCCTCTGAGACTCTTTCCTCATCTGTGAAATGGGGTTAATAACTCACTGGGTTATTTTGAAGATTAAATGAGATGCTAGATGGGAGGTGCTTTGCGGAATGTAGCACTTAGTAAATATTGACCAATATTAAATAATGTTAAAGACACAGACACACACATAAATAGTATGAATTAGCTTATCAGATATACTCTGGACAAAGCAAATAACCCCAAAACTATGCTTGATATAACACCTATTCATATCACTAGAAAGAATTAACATCACCAGCATTGAATAGTGACACATGAAAAATTATTGGTAGTAACATCCAGTGCTGGTGAAGGTGGGGGAAATGGATACTTTACAAACTGTTGGTAGGACTATGAATCACCTCCAGCCTTTTGGAAAGTGTTATGGCAGAATTTATTAAAATTTGAAGTGTACATGCCATTTGATCTGGCAATCCCTCTCTGGGAATATATCTAACAGCAATAAAAGGACCAATATAAATAGATACATGTGTAAGTATATTTATTGTATCATTATTTATGGTAGCAGAACCCCTGGAAAACCCTAAGTGTTCATTAATGGGATTGTTTAATGGATTATGGTATAGCCACACCGTGCTATATTAGGCATCTTTTATAATTGAACGATGGAAATGTATATTATAGATTTGGAATTATGCCCACGATAGAAGCTTTCGATATTCTTTTAACAAACCCTTACTGAACACCCAGTGAGTTCCAGACTGTTCTGTGCCCTAGGAATACAGTGTTAAGTGGAACAGACAAAATCCTTGCCCTCACACAGCTAAAATTGTCCTGGGGAGAACAGATACTCAACAAACAAGCACGGGCAAATACCATGTAATACCAGATAGTGATGGTGTCCGGAGGACAGATGAAGCGGGTAAAGGGGACAGACGTGCCAGGAGGCTCCATATTGGACAGAATAGTCACAGAAGGGCTGTCCAAGGAGCTAGTATTTGGGGGGAAGGGTAGAGAGGGCTCATGGAACATTTGGGAATGTCACGTGCAAAAGGACTTGAGGTTGGAGCATGCCTGGTGAGTCCTGGCAAGTGAACAGAGAACATTCTAGAACAGTTTGTACGATCATTGGCTAATAATCCCAATTTGTTCTTTTTAAAGGCTTGTGCATGCTCACACATGCTCGTGCACACAAAGGAAATCATGTGAAATAGTAAATGGGAGCTACCTCACAGGGGATGTTGGGAGAGGAGACTTCCAGTTCATTTTGTAAAAGTTCTTAAGAGTGGTACTGGGCCCCTTTGTGTGTTCCTTAAGCGAGGGCTCTCCAGAAACTGTAAAATAAGGACTCCCCATCATTTCTCTCTCTCTCTCTCTCTCTCTCTCTCTCTCTCTCTCTCTCTCCAGGTGACACTGAAGACAGGAGGGGCCCAGGTCAGAAGACAGGTGGGTTCTGCTGACTCAGTCTTCTATTTTGGGACAGGAGCCCTTCTATCCTTCTATCCCATCCCTCTGATGCCCTTTCTCCATTTAACATGTTCTTTTCCCTCCAGGTCCTGAACCGGCCTCTGCTCCCGGGCGAGGAAGCTATGGGCCTCCCATGCGCAGGGCCTCTGAGGCACGCGTGAGCTCATCCAGCCGGGACTCAGAGAGCTGGGACCACGGCCACAGTGGGGCTGCCAGTGACTCCAGCAGGAGCCCAGCAGGTAGGAAACATGGGCAAATCCAGACAGGCTTCCTGGATGAGGAGAATCCAAAGGATTGGGGGTGACAATGTTTTAATCCATGTATTCATTCAGTATTTATTGAGCATCTATTGCGTGCCACATTCCGTTTTAGATGTTGGTTCTAGTCTAAGGTAGAGGAAAGACAACTCAGAAACAATTCTGACTCTAGACATCCATATGTTTGGTTATACCCATTTCCTGCTCTAATGCCAAATGTCAGGAAAACGTAGGGGTTTTGCCTTCCTCCCTGGAAGCCCTGAGGAAAATGCAACTTGCCTTTGAGCAAAGTCGGGACACTTCCCTCTCACAGACCCACCCAAGTTCTTTGTTCTCTTCCTTGGCCAGTGGCCTCTGCTGTCCGTGAGGATGGGGTGGTTCAGCACGACCAGGATGTCACTCATAGCTGCTCTTGGCTCGCTGGTGCTCAGCACCTCTGACTGCACTCATGGGGGATTTATTTGCCAAGAGTGCCCACCGTGGGAGTCCTTGATTCCTGGATTTTGGGAAAAATGTCTACTGGATGGGAGAGATCAAAGCTCCCTACCTCCTGTGTGAGCCCTCAGAGCCACTTCATTTCCTTTGTAACAAGGGGATGAGACTGTGTCCAAAGTTAGATGGGCTAAATATTCAGGTCCCATGGTGACCTCTGGCTTCTCTTCTTCAATAGTGGGTCTGTAGCTTAGGCCCGTAGTCCCTCTTCTTCTTGGCGAGAGGGCTGGGCCCATACCTTGTGCTTAATCCACTGTGCACAGCCCCTAATGAACCTATGATTCAGATTCATAGAGCAAGAAGAATTTCTCAGCTCTGCAACATCATATGGAATATTTGTTGTGTACTTACTATGTGCCAGTGCTGGGCCAAGCTCTTCGCGTAGAACATCTCATTTAATCCTTGTCACAACCCCAAACCCTGTTATGAAGACCTCTATGCTTCCCATTTCACAGATGGAGAAACTGAGCTCAGAGAAGTGATGCCACTTGCCCTAGGTCACACAGCTGATCATTGGTTCAAATGGAAATTAAACCCATGTCTATCCAACATCAAAGCTTGTGCTTGTTTTTCTCTTCCAGAGGTGAACTTTTTATTGACAGTGCTTTTTTTAAACATCTTTTTAAATGGTGGTAAAATATACTTAATATTAAATTTACCATTTTAACTATTTTTAAGTCTACAGTTCAGTGGCCTTAAGTGCATTCACAGTGTCATGCAACCATCACCACTAACCATCAGCAGAGCCATTTCATCCCAAACTGAAACTTTTACCCATTAAACAATTCTGCATTCCATTTCCCCCCCTCCCCAGCCCCTGGTAACCACTAACCACTAAGGATTTGCTTATTCTTGACATCTCATATAAATAGAATTGCACAATATGTGGCCTTTTGTGACTGGCTTCTTTCACTGAGCATCCTGTGTTCAAGGTTCATTCATGTTGTGACTTGTATCAGAACCTGAATTCCTTTTTAAGGCTGAAAAATATCCCCTTGCATGGATAGGCATTTTATTTATCCATTCATCTGTTGATGGACCTTTGGGTTGTTTCCACCTTTTGGCTGTTGTGAATAATGAATGTTGGTGTGCAAATATCTCTTTGAGTCCCTGCTCTTAATTTGGGGAGGGTCTATACCTAGAAGTAGAATAGCTGGATCATATGGTAATTCTATGCTTAAGTTTTTTAGGAACCACCCATCGTGGGTTCTACAGCAGCTTCACCAGTTTACATTCTCACCAGAAATACACAAGGGTTCCAGTTTCTCCACATCTTCACCAACATTTGTATAGTGTGTGTGTGTCCATCCTAATGCATGTGAACTGGTATCTCATGTTTCTTTTTTTTAAATCTTTTTTTTTTTTTTTTTTTAATTTTTTTATTCATGAGAGACAGAGAGAGAGAGAAGCAGGCTCCCAAGGAGCAGGGAGCCCGATGCGGGACTCGATCCCAGGACCCTGGGATCATGACCTGAGCCGAAGGCAGATGCTTAACCATCTGAGCCACCCAGGCGCCCTGGTATCTCATGTTTCTGATTTCCATTTCCTTGATGATTAGTGATGTTGAGCATCTTTTCATGTGCTCATTGGCCATTCGTATATTTTCTTTGGAGAAATGTCTATTCAAGTCCTTTGCCCATTTTTTTAATTGGGATGTTTGTTTCATTATTGTTGAGTTACAGGAGTTCTTTATATATTCTGGATATTAATCCCTTTCCAGATCTATGATTTGTCAATACTTCCTCCCATTCTGTGGGTTGCCCTTTTGCCCCATTGATAGTGTCCTTTGATGCACAAAAGTTTTTAATTTGGGGGCACCTGGGTGGCTCAGTCGTTAAGCGTCTGCCTTCGGCTCAGGTCATGATCCCAGGATCCTGGGATCGAGCCCCACATCGGGCTCCCTGCTCGGCGGGAAGCCTGCTTCTCCCTCCCACTCCCCCTGCTTGTATTCCTGCTCGCTCTCTCTCTCTCTCTTTCAAATAAATAAATAAAAAATCTTAAAAAAAAAAGTTTTTAATTTTGACGAGTCAAATTTTTCTTTCTTTTGTTTTCTGTGCTTTGGGTGTCATGTTCAGTCACGCCAAAGATTGATTGATTGATTGATTGATTGATTTGAGAGAGAGAGAGTGTGCAGTGGGGAGAGGCAGAGGGAGACAGAGAATCTCAGTCTCACGACCCTGAGATCATGATCTGAGCCAAAACCAAGAGTCAGACGCTCAACCAACTGAGCCACCCAGGCGCCCCCTCTTTGATCCATTTTTAGTTAACTTTTGTATATGAAGCCTGTGCTTTTAAGCCTCCGTATTATTTTGCCTCTTGAGGGAAAAGACAGTCACACAACATTCCTGAGCCAGATTTGACCCTCTGTCCCTCGAGAGTCAGTGTAAATGTTATTGCCATCTATGAAGCTTCTAGCATCCACCTGCTCCACCTTGAGCTAATTGCTCCCTCCTCTGAGTTCCCAGAGTACTGACACCCAGCTCTAATTAGCGCTTGTCACTATCTAAAGCATATTAAAGCCAGAATCTCTTTCCCTGAGAGAGCAGTAGAAGACGGGGGATCGGCAGATCCATGTACCTTAGGTGCGTGTTAAAAGCACTTGTTCTCAAAGAATCCAATCAAGAAATGGGCAGAAGACATGAACAGACATTTTTCCAAAGAAGACATCCAAATGGCCAACAGACACATGAAAAAGTGCTCAATATCGCTCGGCATCAGGGAAATCCAAATCAAAACCTCAATGAGATACCACCTCACACCAGTCAGAATGGCTAAAATTAACAAGTCAGGAAATGACAGATGTTGGCGGGGATGCGGAGAAAGGGGAACCCTCCTACACTGTTGGTGGGAATGCAAGCTGGTGCAGCCACTCTGGAAAACAGTATGGAGGGTCCTCAAAAAGTTGAAAATAGAGCTACCATATGATCCAGCAATTGCACTACTGGGTATTTACCCCAAAGATACAAAAGTAGGGATCCGAAAGGGTACATGCACCCCGATGTTTATAGCAGCAATGTCCACAATAGCCAAACTGTGGAAAGAGCCAAGATGTCCATCGACAGATGAATGGATAAAGAAGAGGTGGTGTATATATATACAGTGGAATATTATGCAGCCATCAAAAGGAATGAGATCTTGCCATTTGCAACAACGTGGATGGAACTGGAGGGTGCTATGCTGAGCGAAATATGTCAATCAGAGAAAGACATGTATCCTATCATCTCATTGATATGAGGAATTCTTAATCTCAGGAAACAAACTGAGGGTTGCTGGAGTGGGGGGTGGGGTGAGAGGGATGGGGTGACTGGATAATAGACACTGGGGAGGGTATGTGCTCTGGTAAGCGCTGTGAATTGTGCAAGACTGTTGAATCTCAGATCTGTACCTCTGAAACAAATAATGCAATATATGTTAAGAAAAAAAAAAAAGAAGAAGAAGAAGGTAGCAGGAGGGGAAGAATGAAGCGGGGGAAATCGGAGGGGTAGACGAACCATGAGAGACGACGGACTCTGAAAAACAAACTGAGGGTTCTAGAGGGGAGGGGGCTGGGAGGATGGGTTAGCCTGGTGGTGGGTATTGAGGAGGGCACATTCTGCATGGAGCACGGTGTTATGCACAAACAATGAATCATGGAACACTTCATCTAAAACTAATGATGTAATGTATGGGGATTAACATAAGAATAAAAAAAAAAGCACTTGTTCTTTTCCCCATTCCAGACCTACTAAATCAGAATTTCTGGGGTCAGGACCCAGACTCTGCACTTCTTAAGCAAATTCTTCAGGTGATTTCTGTGAATGCCAAAGTTTGAGAACCATTGCTCAAGAGCCTGAAAAGTTAGATAAATGAGTTTGGACGTTTCCCTGAAGGTGCTAGGGAGCCACAGAAGAATATTTGAGCAGAGGAAGGGCCAGCATCTTGTATTTTTATATCATACACACATCGCACAGGTATGGCAAGTCAGAGCCTATCTGGTGGCCCTGAGGTTACTCAGAGGGGTCTGGTGCTCTAAAACACAGACATGTCTGTGCTATCCTCTTTGTGCCATCTGCAGAAGGGATGATTACAACCCTTCCTGATCTGCTGGAGCCCAGATGCCCTTGCTGTATAGTAAAAGGCTCAGTCATGCCGGCAGCCCTCAGTCATGAGCCAGACTAAGCCCCGGAGGGAATTCCATCAGGAGTGCTGAGGATGACTTGCAACTCAGGTCCCAGATCCTCGACAAGAATCAAGTCAGCTCTGTGTTTCCCATTCAGTAATCCTGACACTTCCCAGTGCCCCGTTCTCCGCAGATCTGGGATGTGGAGTTAGTGCTGTGGAATAAACCAAAATCATCCCGACTTTTCTTTAGGCTACAGAGGTCGTCTGGGCATCAATATCCCTTTCATGTTGGTATACCCAAACTCCAAAGGCCACCTGCACCAGGAAGCTGTTCCCATCCCCCCAGCCAGAGGTCGCCTCTTGCCTCCAACCCCCGTGATGTTACTTATTTACCTCAATGACCATTTCAGTTCAGTGTCAAGGGCACAAACACCAGAACAAAGACTGTGTGGGGTCAGATCTCAGCTCTACCACCTACCAGCTGTGCATTCCCATTTTACAGATCAAGACACCAGGCTTTCAATTACTGTAAAATGGAAAGAATGACAGTAATCAGTCTTAGCTCATGGGGTTGCTCTAAAGGATTAAGTGAACTGAAACCCCACAGTGGTACTTGTACAGATCTTGGAGCAGAGTCTGACATGCTGTGGGGGCCCAGTGTGCACAATTATTCACTTTCTACCTCCTGGGGCAGGTATAACATAATAGCTAAGGACAGGGATTTTGGAGTCAGATAAACTTGGTCGGAGGTCCTAGCCGCTTCCAAGCTTTGTGACCTTGGGCACACTTAACTGCCATTTTCTCTATTGCAAATGGGGACTGTAATACCACACATGACGTCAAGTTGTGAGGGTTCTGGGAGGTGATGCTCATGGCCTGGCACATCTGAAGCACTTAGTGGGTGTTGGCCATTGCTGCTGTTTTATAAGCTCATTATCTCAGTGTCTATCTCCTTCCTCTGCCTGGGCCATGCACTCTTGGAGGAATTAAGATGGTTTTTGTCCATCTTTGCCTAGGAATTGGCACTTGGCAGACATTCAATGAACACTTGTTGAATGAGTGAGTGAGTGAGTGAATGAATGAATGAATGAATGAACAAGGACCCAAATGAACAAACCACAGTGCTACTGCAGGACCTGTAGGGCTTGGTAGGCTCCCAGCCAGAGGTGGCAAAGCACCTTCTGTCATTAGCATTCAAGCATCTCTCCAGGGACAAAGAGCTGAATTCAGGAAAGGTGGGATCCAGCCCAGTGAAATGAGAGAGGACGGGGCTTTCTTCCAGGAATGTCACACCTTCTGGATGCCAGGAACTGCTGTGTACATTATCCCCTTTGATCCCCCAGTAGCTGTGTGGGAGACCGTAGCGCTTGATGGTCTCAGGCAGACTCTGGAGACAAAATGCCTGAATTCAAACCTTGGTTCTGCCACTAGCCAGTAAGGAGACATTAAGTGAGCTCCTTAGCCCTCTGTGTCCAGCTTCCCCATTTGTAAAATGGAGATAATACAGCGCCCAGTTCATGGGGTGTAGAGATTAAGTAAGTTCTTCTATGTAAAGTCCCTGAAACACAGAACATGGTAAGCATTAAATAAATGTTAACTCATTATTATCCAGTAGATAGAGCTGTTGCCTCCATGAGACATCTGAGGTTCAGAGAGGGTGAATGACCAGCCCAAAGTCACACAGCTTATACAAGAAGCTGGAGGCAGAGCTAGGTCCATGTGAAGACAGACCAGATTCAATAATAATAATATTTACTGTTTACTCCATGTCAGGTGCTGTCCTGAGCCCTTTGCTTGTATTGTTTCATAGCATCTCTACCACAACCCTAGGTAGATACTATTATCCCCATTTCGCAGATGAGGAGACTGAGGCCCAGAGAAGACAGGTCCCTTGCCCAAGTTCACACAGATGGAGGCAACATCATGAAACCTTTACTTTTCGACCCCCATGTCGCTGCTGTGACCTGCATAGGGGATCTGAATGTTGCACAGAGAGAAGGCACGGAGGGGAGGAGAGGGTCTAGAGGAGCTGAGGGTGTCGGGGTCCCACACTCAGTTCAAACCCAGAAGGCATTGCCTCGTGCCAGCTGACCAGTTCCAGGCCCCCTCCTGCTTCCACTCTGTGTGCACACGTGTGGGTGCATGTGCGTGCACACGTGCAGAACATGACAGGTGCTTTCCTTTCCTTTCCCCGGCAGGTTTGCGACGGGCCAACTCCGTGCAGGCCTCCAGACCCGCTCCCGCCTCCGTGCAGAGCCCAGCGCCGCCTCAGCCTGGGCAGCCAGGTACCTGCCGCCCGCCCGCCCAGACTGTCACTCAGCTGGGACCCCGGTGCCTCCCATCCTTGCTTGCAGAGCCTGCCGGGCTTTCTGCAAAGCCACAGCCACCACCAAACCCTCAGCTCCGCGAAGCCCCTGAGAATGAGTAATCCTCCGGGTGGGGAAGCCGGGCACGAGTGAGACGCGAGTCCCAGACCCGCCTTGACAGGGCTTCTTCGTTCCCCACTGCCCCGCCTCAGGCACTGTCACTCCCTTTCACAGTCCTTACTTCATGCACCTGCCGCCTGCTCTCTTCTTCACATCTTTCTTCAAATTGATTCACTTGAAAAATGCAACCGAGAGAACTTGCTATCACAGACTCTGTCAAGGAAGTGCTGGGGACAGATGCTCCCGGAACAGCAGTGTGAGAGTCAGGAAGAAATGGTGACCAAAGAGATGGTAATATGGGAAAATCTATACAAATATGGATTGCATAAGACAATAGAAATAATGCCTAATCGGTGCAGTTAACATTGTGTTATTTTAAGAGAAACCTTATATATATATAATAATGGCATAAATGAGAAACTGGTATTCCATGCCCAAAAGACACCCAGCAGTTTGCTAGGGCTATCCTAACAAAATACCACACACCGAGTGGCCTAAAAGTACAGATATTTATAGTCGCACAGTTCTGAAGGCCAAAAGTCTGAAATCAAGGTGCTGGCGGGGGTCGCTCCTCCTGAAGGCTGTCAGGGAGAATCTGCTCCGTGCCTCTCTCCTAGCTTCTGGTGTTCCACACCTTCTTGGCCGGTTGGTGGCATTCTCCCTGTGCCTTCACATCGTCTTCCTTCTATGTACATCTCTGTGTCCAAATTTCTCCTTTTTTGTAAGGACATAGTCATATGACCTCATCTTTACTTGAACATCTGCAAACACCCTCTTTCCAAACAAGGCCACATTCACAGGGACTGGGGGGTTAGAACTTCAGCATCCTTTGGGGAATACAATTCAACCCATTGCAGGGGGTAATTATAAAAAATTAATGCAATGAAAATAAAGCCATGCAGTGAGATTCTCAGTATGCTGGCCTGTTGAAGGTTCTGAGCCCGAGGCCTGTTCTTTTCTGCTCAAAGGGGAAATTCACAAAAGTTAGAGAGGTGTTAGAGACGAAGTAACACCTAAATGAGACATTTCCATGATGGAGTCGGTATTGACAGGCAGTGGAAACTGCAATGACTTTCTTTCTGTGTGGTTGAATGTTATTCCAAGCCCCCTCCCTGTGGCTCTCCCCTGCATCCCATGCTTTGGCGAATGTAGTTGTAAGGAATCCACTGGACCAGGAATGACCCCATAGCGATGGTGGGCTCAAGGCATAAACCTGCCTGTCACTTCACAAACAATTCTTACTCCATTTGTTCATCAATTTCTTAACAACTGGTGAAATGCAAAGAACAGGTATAGCAATCCCCATTTCACGGAGGAGGAAGCTGAGGCCCAGGAAGGAAGCACTGGGGCTTGAACCCAGGTCTTTCTGACCTCAGAGTCCCCCAGTGGGACCATTCCTGCATCCCTGGGTACCTGCTGCCCCCAGGCCTGTGTCCACACTCCTGAAATGAGGGCGGGGCGGGAGACAGGGAAGAACACCCAAATGATGCCACCTTCCCTGCTCTGTCCCTTTCTCTTTCTCCATTCAGGGCCTCCCGGAGGCAGCAAACCCAGCCCTGGGCCCGCAGGACGCTTTCCAGATCAGAGACCAGGCAAGTGTTCCTTTCTTCCCATACCTGTCCAGTGGGCACCCCTCTTCCTGTGGGAGAGCAGGAGCTGCTAGATCTTTGTCCCCCTCCCTGCACCCAGAGACTCATCTGATGAGCTCTAAGGGGCCTCCCTAATTCCAAAATTCTAGATAGTCCTCACTAAGATTAGATAGCTAGAAAAGGACAGCACGTACAGTGGTTAAGAGCAGAGACTGCCTGGATTCAAATCTGGGCTCCTTTACTTCCCAGCTGTCAAGTCGCTTAACTTCCCTGAGCCCCTGTTTCCTTATCTCTAAAATGGGAACAACCTCACAGAATTGATGGGAGGATTAAACAAACTAAGGCATATAAAACCTTAGCACATGACCTGGAATGGATTAAGATCATGCTAAGTGACAGTGCTTCTTTCCTATGATGTATATGCATCGTCATCGGTTACTAGAGCTATGGCTCCTTCATTGCTTTCTAGCTCACCAGGTACTGTTTTAAGTGCTGTACATGTAGCAGATAATTTTTAAAATAATAACTACTAGTTTTAAGCACCCTCAGGTATTATAATTCCCATTTTACATGTGAGGAAACTGAGGTTCAGAGACATTAAGTAACTTGCCCCAGGTCGCACAGCAGAGATCAAACCCAGGCCGTCTGGCTGCAGAGCCCACACCACTGATCAGTACCCCATGAGGTCTGTTTTGCCTGCATCTGAATCAGCTCCTGGGAATTGTTATAAGACACGGACTCCGAGGCCCATGGCACTGCCTACTGAGTCTGGATGGGGCCCGAGAACCTGCATTTTTGCAAGCTTCCCTAGGTGGTTTTGACAAAGGCAACATTCAGAGGACCAGTGAATGACATGATGCATGATGCACCCCACCCCCTCCCCCGTCAACTGGATGTGCTGATCCTCCGTGGCTGGGCTGGGGTGGTACAAGGCTTGCCGAGCACCCGGTATACAGTAGGTGCTCATCACTAATGCAGTGCTGCAGCAGGGCTGTGGTCATGACACAGAGACTCAGATGCCTCTTCCCTGCCCTCGCCCCATCTCCCCTGCAGAGGTGGCCCCCGGCGACTCTGGCTATGCTGGGGCCACGGCCCTGCCGCGGGAGGAGAGAACGGGGGGAGTTGGGGGCTACTCAGCAGCTGGAGCCAGGGAGGACCGAGCGGGCCCCCCTCCGGGCCCATATTCCCAAGCATCTGCTGCTGCCCCACAGCCTGCCGCGGCCCCTGCCCGCCAGCCCCCACCCCCGGAGGAGGAGGAGGAAGAAGCCAACAGCTACGATTCGGATGAAGCAAGTAGGTGGCCCTTACAGGAGGGGTGTCTGGGGAGAGTCACTTCGGGGTGTCATTCCCGGGGAGAGAGGAACAGCCCCTCAATGCGCCAAGCCTAATAAACATATTAACCAAGTTATAAAGATACAGATTTGTGTTACTAAATTCACAAAACAACATCAGCTTTCTAAAGAGTAGGTGCTACGTATATTTTTGTGATAAATATGTAACATCAAAGTTACCATTTAAATCATTTTAAAGAGTACGGTTTGACTACATTTGCGATGTTCAGATGTTCAGTACGGTGGCTCCTCAACAAGTCAGACAGAAGTATCATATGACCCAGCATTTCATATATATATATATATATATATATATATGTATGTATTTTAATAGCCTCCAAAACTCTTTAATGTGTATCTTCTAAAAGTAATTTCTTAACCATAATTTAAACATTTAAAAATTCCTAGACATTTCCTCCTGCATCCATCCCTTCAATGACTTGTAAAGTGCCTGTTCTGGGCCTCGCCCACTCAGACCCAAAGTCCTAGGGACACACACACGCACACACCAGTGTGTGTACTTATCTTGGGTATGTCTGAGCAGCGGGGGAGAGCTGGGGTGGCCTTTGTGAGCTGGAGGGAGACGTGGACGGACAAATGTCTGGATCTAAGATGTGTTGTGGGGTTGGGGGCGTTCTAAGAGCTCCTGGTCAGGTGGACAGACAGGACGCACACAGAAGAAGTGGACCTACAGTCATAATCAGTGGCCTGGCTTTGGCCCATCGTGTCACCTCTCCTTGCTGTAAAATGGGAAGTGAATACTGCCTCCCACATAGAGCTGCGGGGAGGGTAAACTGAGGTACCTCCTGGGAAATTGCTTTGTAAACTGGCAATCATTATTATTGTGTAGTGCTAAACACATAAGAGGAATTATGATGATGTAGTATGCGCATCAGAAGTCCTAAATGTCAACACCTGCGGAGCACTACCTTTGTGCTCGGCACTTATTACTAAGTGTGTTATGTGCTCGTGCTCCTTTATTTAGTCTTCCCACTGGGCCTGGGAATAGGTGCTTCTACTAATCCCATTTCACAGATAGGGAGACCGAGGCTCTGAGAGCTTCAGGGGCCTGGCCAAGCTCACACTGCCAGTGAGTGGAGGGGCTGACGGTCACTCACAGATGACCAGGATGAAATATCAGCTGTGCTCTCCCGCGGGTCCTGGGTCTGCTGTCTTGGGAAAGGAGAGTGGGGAGTCCACACCACCTTGTGAGCCACGGGCTGCTTCTGCTCTGGAAATGTGCCTACCTAATGGGGGGGGGGGAAGGCCAAAATGGCTGATCTAAAGGAACTAACATTCTAGTGGAGAGAAATAATTAACATACCAAAGAGTTTGTTTCAAATGGAGATAGCACACCCAAGAAGGAAATAAAAAAGGGCAATGACCATGAGGGTGGGTGCTTTAGATGGAGTGATCAGGGAGGGAGGAGGTGACATTTAAACCAAGATGTGGATAATGAGAAGACACCAGCCACGTGAGGATCTAGAGGGAGAGTATTCCAGGCGGAGGCAACAGCAAATGCTCAGACTCATTTCTTCCTTTAGCGAGTAAGTGAGCACCAAGTGTGCCCTGTACTGTGCCCAGTGGGGACACAGCAGTGAACGAGACAGTCACAGCCCTTGCCCTCGGGGGGCTCTCAATCTAGCAGGATGGGAAGTCATTAACTAGGCAATTGCACACATGATTAAGTGATCACAGGTGTGCCGAGGGCTCCAAGGTAGAGGAGGGTCTACCAGGATGGGGTGTCCAGAGCAGGGACCAACTCTTCCCCTCTGTAGGCTCAATGCCTCGACCAGACTGGGCACATAGTAAATGCTCAGGAAATGTTTGTTGAATGACTGAACGAATGTTCTCTTTGTTCCTGCCTCTGCCCCCTACAGCCACCCTGGGTGCCCTGGAGTTCAGCCTTCTCTACGACCAGGACAACAGCTCCCTGCACTGCACCATGATAAAAGCCAAGGTAAGTGAGAGGCCAAGCTGGGGACCACTTAGGATGCTCTGGCTTGTCTAGAGGACTTGGGGATGGCATGGGTGACCGGGCCTGCCTATCTGTGACAGTGACGGTGATGAGAAAGGGGCAGGAATTAGCCATGGGCGCTTTTTTTGGAGGACTTCCTTCAGGGGTGGTCCCAGGGGGGTTTCACGGAGCTGTAGCTGCCTCCCAGGAGTGGAGGCAGCCAGGAGTCAAGGGCAGAGCTGAAATCAGCCCGGCCCCTTCCACAGCCCCTGGAAGGGACCAAAGCAGAGGGGCTGCCTGGTGGCATTGACTTGACAGCTGACAGGCCCACCCAGTGGTTCCTTCTGCTTCTGTGACTATCAGGCTGGAGCAGTGGCCGGGGGTGTGGGAGGGGGGTTGGGGGGAAACCCATTGTTGCAGATCCTACGACATCTCCCTGCTGCGGGCTCCAGGGGGAGCGCGCCAACTCAACTCAACTCCGGACCCCCAGGAGAGCTGGGTGATACCAGTGTGCATCCCGGGAAGTAACTGACTGGAGTTTCCCCCCGCTGCACACCTGGTCCATGTGGAAGCAGAAGCAAGGCTCAGGAAGCAGACTTCCTGGGTTCAAACACTAGCTCCATTGCTCCCCGGCTGTGTGACTTGGGGAAAGTTACTCAACCTCTCTGAGCCCCAGTGTGCCATTTGTAAATCCGGGATAATAATGTGCGTCTTTCATAAGCATGACTGAGTATTAAGTGTAAGGTGGCCACATGTTCCCGTTGGCCCAGGACAGCCCCTAGTCATGCCTGTGACCTTGCTGGAATAATTAAAAGCTCCCCCTTTCATGCACAAAATGTCCCAGTTTGGATGATAAACAAGGCTAACGCTTAGCACAACTCCCGGATCAACACGCCCAGGGCACGTCTTCAGCAGGTTTTGCTGAGCACCTGTTTTGTTTTTTTTTTTCTTTTTTTTTTATTCTTATGTTAATCCCCATACATTACATCATTAGTTTTAGATGAAGTGTTCCATGATTCATTGTTTGTGCATAACACCCAGTGCTCCATGCAGAATGTGCCCTCCTCAATACCCACCACCAGGTTAACCCCTCCTCCCACCCCCCTCCCCTCTAGAACCCTGTTTGTTTTTCAGAGTCCATCGTCTCTCATGGTTCGTCTCCCCCTCCGATTTCCCCCGCTTCATTCTTCCCCTCCCGCTACCTTCTTCTTCTTTTTTTTTTCTTAACATATATTGCATTATCAAATTCAGATTTTAAAAGCATAGCGTCTGCCAGTTTGCAGCCTTGCAGTTGTCATTCCAGAAACGTTCATTAAATGCCTACTCTGCACCGGGCGCTGCCCTACACGCTGGTGCTCCTAGCGTGGGCGGGAACTGGCCCTGCCCGCGTGGACTCACGTCGGGGAAATGGCCCAGAAACCACTGGCATTTCCTGAGTATTATATACCCTCCGGGGCCTTCCACTATGATTGCATCCCACTTAATCTTCACAGCCACCTATGAGGAAGGTGCTGTCATCATTCCCATTTTACAGACGGCAAAGCTGAGGCACAGATTAAGTGACTTGCCCAGATCACATAGCCAAGAAGTGGCAGAGCTGGGATTTGAACCCATGTAGTCCAGCTCAAGAGCCTCTGCTCTTACCCACGAGGCTACTCTGCTAGCTTTTCCCCTTGTCCCCAACTTTGTGGCACCCTCTCCCCATTGTCCACACTCACTAGTGCCAGGCCCAGAGCTCACCCTTCACAGGTGAGGTCTCATTTAATCCCCCAAGAACCCCATGAACAGGGGCTGCAATCAGCCCCACTGAACAGATGGGGAACCTGAGGCCCACAAGGATGCGTGGCTTTGGGATTAGTGCTGTGAGAGAGGACAGTGGGAGCCCAGAGGTGGGATACCCGCCCAGCCCTGACATAGGAAGATGGACAGCGTGTGTCTGGGCCCCAGGAATTTTGGGTTGGGTTGCTCATATTAACAAGCCCAATTTAATTCCTACCCCAGACGAACTCCCTTCCCCCACAGTGTCTCACTTGAGCCTCGTTCAAGCCCAGGGAGGGGGGCCGGACAGACATTGTGATGCCCATTTTATGGATGGAAAAACTGAGGTCTTGGAAATGAGTGCAGAGGCCAGGGGCAGAACTCAGGCCCCCTTTCCCCAGCTTCTCCTTCTCTCTCATCCTTGTTCTGGAGCATTTCCTTCCATGCTAGGAGTAACAGTCCAGCGTCGATGCAGCAAATCACTGTGTGCCAGGCTGTGTGCCCAGCACTTCACAGGTATAACTATGTTTAAGTCTTACCACTCCGTGAAGCAGATACCATTATCCCATTTGACAGATGAGGAAAATGAGGCTCAGAGAGGTGAAGGAACTTGCCTAAAGTCACACAGCTGGGAAGTAACATGGCCAGGCTCCAAACCCAGTTTGCCTGATTCTAGCATTCTTTCCAAAGATATTTCATTTCCCTTCTGTCTTTGGAAGAGGAAGCACATGGGTGGACCGATGGGCAGGACAGATGCCAGGGGCTGTGCCCATTGCCTGTGACAGTTGAGCACCAGGCCCTCCCAAGGCCCTCATGCTGTTGCCTTTTCTCTTGCAGGGACTGAAGCCCATGGATTCCAACGGCTTGGCTGATCCCTACGTTAAGCTGCATCTCCTGCCGGGAGCCAGCAAGGTACCATATGGCCTGGGCCTCTCGGCAGGCTGGGCACATGGGCCCTGGCAGGCACCCAAGGTTCCCAGCTCAGAGCCTGAAATAGGCCCCCTATCTGGCCCCAAACTCCCCTCCTCCCTGAGTGGCAAAGTCCTTGCAAGGGGTGAGGGGTAGACCAGGAGTTACTCTTCCTTGAGGGGCAGGCACTCTGCCCATTTCTCCAACCCAGAAACGTGGCCTCCAGGGAGCTGCCGAAGGCCAGGAGAGAAGCAGAAGCCCCAGTTATGCCATCCACCTGCTCAGATACCTTCAGTGCGTCCCCAGTGCTGACCATGGCTCACCTCCCCCACTCACTTTATGTCCCAACCAAACGCTTCTCCTCTCTCTAGGCTGTGGTGCTAAGCACTTGAGAAAATGCTTGTTACTGAGTGAAAATGCACTACTTACTGCCCCACCCGCCTTTCTCTCCCCTTCCAGCTCACTCACCTGCTTATCACTACCTTGCTCTGGGGAAGGACAATGGAGTTAATTCTCCTCTCTTTGGATGGACCCACTCAGAGCACATGGCTAGACATGAAAGGGTGCTTTCTTGGAGTTTATTTTCTGCTTTGTTGTGTTAAATTTGACATGCATGGCACACTGGGGCTCAGAGAGGTTGAGTAACTTTCTCCAAATCACACAGCTGGGGAGCAGTGGAGCTGTTTGAACCCAGGAAGTCTGCTTCCCGAGCCTTGCTTCTGCTTCCACATGGGCCAAGCTTGGGGGGTGGCTGGGGGTGGGGGTGGGAAACAAGAATGACTGTACACTTGGTTCCATGATCTTGGGAAAATGGCTGTTAAAAATCTCTGCAAGTATGAAATATGCCCCATAACACAAAGAGGACACACGTGTGTATTCACATACACACTGTCTCTCACTCTTTCTTTCTTTGGATCAAGAAAGGAGAGTCCCTCACCTGACCATGGCCAAACTGTGAAGTGTTTGGCCACTACTCATTCTAATCCCCCCAGTGACATTTGCTTCTTTCTCCTCGAGACTCTCTTCTTTGCTCACGCCTGAATCCAAACTGGCTTTGCCAAAGCGTCCAGTGAGTCATTTACATGTTAGTATGAATTAGATTTGCTACCAGGCCACCTCTTGTGGATATAGTGCATGTTTCGCTGTCTTTCTTAGAGTAAAATGAAAACCTTGTCCCCTAAGGACTTTCAGGCATGGAGAATGCTATTTGGGGAGACAGAAGAAACCATTTCAGTACCCCCAGAAATTGTTTTTTCACTGCTTATAAGTGGGTGACTCTTTATTTCTGCCTTTTTGGCCATAAATCATATTTTTTTCTCATGCTGTCTAATCTTAATGGAAAGTTCAAAGAGAGGGCCCAGCACATGGAGGGTGGGTGGCCCAGTGTCCAGCATTGATGATGGCTGTAGCCAGCAT
Source organism: Mirounga leonina (assembly GCF_011800145.1). Taxonomy (NCBI): domain Eukaryota; kingdom Metazoa; phylum Chordata; class Mammalia; order Carnivora; family Phocidae; genus Mirounga; species Mirounga leonina. The sequence goes on from NW_023270436.1 coordinate 10,195,037, forward strand.
TGGGGATGCCCTCCACTCACTGAGAGCATGCATTTTGGGAGCAACTGAGCCCCCGGACGCTTGTTAGGGGCGTGGACTCCTACATCACCCACCCACTCCCACCCACACACCCCATGTCAACCCAAAGGATGGGGCTGCGGGGCTGGCTTCCCACCAAGGCAGGTGTCTGTCCATCTCTCTGGGCTCTAGTCCAACAAGCTTCGTACAAAAACTCTGCGGAACACCCGGAACCCCATCTGGAATGAGACCCTTGTCTATCATGGCATCACAGACGAGGACATGCAGAGGAAGACCCTCAGGTACCTGCCGGGCAGGTGGGCAGAGAGGGGGCTGAGGCCGGGCAGATTGAGACGCATGCTACCAGAGGCCACTCTTGAAAACATAGCTGCATTGTTTTTTTCTTTCTTTTTTACTTCTACAAAAACAGCCTATGTTTCTGGTAGAAACTTTTGAAAATACAGGCAAACAAAACTCTTGTTTTGAACGTGTCTGGATGTTCAGGTTGTGTGTGTATGTATTTGTGCGTGTGTATTTACGTATGTGTGCAAACATTTCTTATAAAATTAAGTACTCTAAAAACAGACCATTCTAATAATTAATTAGCCTCTTACTTAACAATGTATTGATGCCATTTCATATTCTTCTACAGTGTTTTGTTAAACTGCATTTTAAATTATGTAAGTAATAAGTAAATACACTTTTCTTATTTAAAAAAAAAAAAAAACTTATAGAGCAGGCAAAGCTCCTTTTAAATGTTAGTCCCCAGGGCGCTTGGGTGACTCAGTCCATTAAGCATCTGCCTTCGGCTCAGTCAGGATCCCAGGGTCCTGGGATCGAGCCCTGAGTCAGGCTCCCTGCTCAGCGGGGAGTCTGCTTCTCCCTCTCCCTCTGCCTCTCCCCCCTGCTCACTCTCTCTCCTGATCTCTCTCTCCTGCTCTCTCTCAAATAAATAAATAAAATCTCTTTTAAAATAAAAAAAAAATAAATGTTAGTCCCCTCCACCAGCCTGGGTCTGCTTCCTCCCTCTGTGAGTGTATGTATATTCCTACTACTGTTTACAACATAGAGGGTATCATGCTGTATAGATGTGCAACTTGCCTTTTTTCTTAACACTGTATTTTGGAGTTAGAGCCATGGGAAGACATTTAGATCTGCCTAATATTTGACTGCTTCAGAGTATTACACAGAATGGTTTATCTCAAATTTTTAAAAATGTTTTATAATTAAATATTACAAAGGTACAGAAAAGTGTAAACATAATAAGACAAACATCCATAAAGTCAACCCTCAGTCTTTTAGAAAAATCTTAATATTTTGCTGTATGTGCTTCAGCTTTTTAAATTGTTATTATGTTCAAGAAAGAAAGCATTGCAGATGCAGATTGAGGCTCCTCTCGTACACCCCCATCCCCTCCTTCTCTTCTTTCCCCCTCAGGGCTAAACGCCACACTGAATTTTATGGGTGTCATTCCCAAGCATGTTTTATACTTCAGCTACATGATTATGTATCTATAAACAATGATGGTATTGTCTGGCATGTTTTTAAATCTTTTTAAAGATTTATTTATTTGAGAGAGAGAGAGAGCATGAGCGTGAGCAGCAAGGAGGGGCAGAGGAAGAGGGAGAGGGAGAATCTCAAGCAGATGCCCCACTGAGTGCAAAGCCTGACACGGGGCTCAATCTGACCCGAAATCAAGAGTCAGACACTTTAACCGACTGAGTCACCCAGATGCCCAGGTCTGTTTTAAATTTTATGTAAATGTTCATCAGTGTATTCAGCCAGCATCCAGGAGAAGGACGTTTAGGTTGTTTCCAGCTTCTCTCTTTTACAAAGTTGCAACGAGCATCCTTTACTCTTCCTTGTGTACATACTAGTGTTTCCTTAGGGTAGAAGCCAAAGGGGAGCGTTTATTGGATCATAGTAGATGTTTTGTTTTTTGTTTTTTTACAAGTCATACAAACCGCTTTTCAAATTGGCGTTCCACGTATATTCCTGCCAGCTACACTATTATTTTAAGTAAACATTTTTATTGCAGGGTAACAGCCATTTAGAAAAATGCACACCTAAAAACTGCACAGACTGATGAGTTTTTACAAAGTGAACACACTGCGGTCCGAGAACAGAACATTCCCAGACCACAGACACCCTTCCCCCGGTACTGTCCCTGTTGTGAGGACCCTCCCCTCAGGGTATTCACTACTCTAACTTCTAAAGGACAATGAACTCAGTCTGGTTTTGTACTTTACGTAAACGGAATGGTACAGCATGACTCTTTTCTGTCTTTGCACTTAATGTTGTATTTGTGATACTTGCCCAAGTTGTTCTGTATAGTTGTAGATTATGGATTCTTGTCACTCTTTATTTTTTTTAAGATTTATTCATTTATTTTAGAGAGAGAGAGAGAGAAAGAGAGCAAGAGGCAGAGGATGAGGGAGAGAGAGAATCCCAAGCAAACTCCCCGCTGAGCACAGAGCCCGATGTGGGGCTCGATCCCATGACCCCAAGATCATGACCTGAGCCAAAATCAAGAGTCTGATGCTCAGCCACCCAGACGCCCCATCTTGTCGCTCTTTACTCTCCCATTGTGTGACTATACCACAGTTTTATTTATCCATTCAACTGTTAAGGGACAGTTGGTTGGTTTTCATTTGGGGACTATTCTAATAGTACTGCTAGGAACATTCTAGTGACATTGTATTATGCATGCTTTTCTTCTAGGAGTGTAATGGCTGAATCATAGTGTAGTATACGCTCAGCTTTAGTAGAAACTGACAATTTTCCATAGCGATTGTACCAAATGACACTCCTACCAGCAATGTACGAGAGTCCCTGTTCCTCCAGCCTCATCAATACTTGGTCATTCTGGTCATTCTGGTGGGTGTGTAGTAGTGTTGCATTATGGTTCTGCCTTTCCCTGATGACTCATTACAACACTGTTTTCCACGTATACAGTTATATTCTTATGGTTATCTCATTTTTCTTCAGTAATCCCCCATTATAGAATACATACGTTACTTCTGCTTTTTCACAACTAGGAACAATACGGTGATAAACATCTTTGTATGTCTTTGAGATAAATTCCTAGAACTGGCATTATTAGGTCAGAAATGATGATTATTAAGTCTTTGGAGACACATGGCCCTGCAGAGGGATGGGGTTGGTTACATGCTCACCAGCCAAGTAGAGACAACTTCTTTTCCCAGTCCTGAACATTGTGGGACTCAGCCATGAGGATGCTCTGGCCCTCCAGCGCTTTGAACATTGTTCAACAAATGTTGATGGCCAAGGGGGAAGATGCTGTTGGTCCCTGCCTGGCCCCCAGACTGCCTCCCATGCCTTAGGGGGACACATCCTTCCTCCCCTTTGGTATATGTCAGGATGAATGATCATGCCGTGACTGGCCCTTCTGGCCTCCTGAGGGACCTTTCCATGACCTGCCCTTTCTGTGTGTACCTCTTTCTACTCACTGCTGTGCAGAGTAGATAACAAAGGACAATATAGTGTTTGAGGATTCACAGAGACCTGGATTCAAATCCCAGTTCTGCCTCTTACCAGGGAAAAATTATTGCACCTCTCTGGGCCCCAGTCTCCACTCTAAAGTGAGAAACTCAGATGTTTGCTGGGAGAACAAATTAAAGGAGGAGAGGTTAACTAAGTTCCTGGCCTAACTTTGCAAAAGGTGATGCTCAAATGGCCATAAAAGTATTCCTTTATCATCGGGGAACTAAAAATTAAAACTACAATGAGATACTATTGCTCCCTCAGAAAGACTAAAATTAAAGACTGACAAAATCAAAGTTAGCAAAAATGAAGAACAACCAGAACCAGTGTGGCTTGCTGGTGGGGGCAGAATGGGTGGAACCAGTCTGGGAAACTAGAAGTTTCTACTGAAGCTAAACTTAGGTGTAGCCCATGACTCAGCATTTCCACCTCTAGCAAAATATACAGTAGAAATAGATCCACGTGCATGCAAGAAGACTCAGACAGGAATGTTCTGGGCAGCTTTGTTCATAATAGCTCAAAGCAAGAAATTGGTCAAAACCGAATGTCCATCTGTAGCAGAAATATTACGGTATGGTTGCACAATGGAATACTATACAGCAGTGAAAAGGACACATTGCTAAAGACACAGATGAAGCTCACCAACATAATGCTGAGCAAAAGAAGCCAAGCATAAAAGAAGACATGCCATCTGATTTTACTTATGTGAGGGTCCAAAACAAGACAATATGAATCTTGCCAGAGGCCAAGAGAGTGGTTATCATTAAGGGGGGTCATGACTAGGAGGGACCATGGAGGTCTTCCAGGAGCCAGAATGTTCTATATCTTGATCTGGGTGGTGGTTGCATCGATGTATGCATATGCAAAAATTCAGCAGGCTGTAAATTTGAGATGTGGGCACATCACTGCTTGTAAGTTACACTGCAGTAAAGAAGGAACATAAAGTAGCTGGCCTAGTGCTCAATAAATAGGAAATTGAAATATTCCTATGCACGTTGCACATTCCCTGACATATCAGTCATAGCTCTTGGTACATGATACTTGCTCAATATAGGCTCTTCGTTCTCTCCCCACCCCTTACGTTGATCGCAGGATCTCTGTCTGTGATGAGGACAAATTTGGCCATAACGAGTTCATCGGTGAGACCAGATTTTCACTCAAGAAACTGAAGCCCAACCAGAAAAAGAACTTCAATATCTGTCTGGAGCGGGTGATCCCGGTGAGTGCCTTAGCCCCAAGGATGTGATGGGGGAGAAGAGTTTGGGGGCTGGGGTCTTCCTCTGGGCCTGCAAAGGGGATGATAGATCTGCAGGGTGCTCGACAGTAGAGGCAGGAGGGAGATTTCAGGTCAGAGCGTGGCGGTTGCACGCTGTGCACCCTTAACCTTCCCACCACCAACTACCCCCACGTGCCCCACCAATGGCAGGGTCCTCGTAAGTGCTTCCTCTCCCCTCTGGATCTCAGTTTTCCTCATCCCTAAAGTGGGGAGGTTGGACTTAGCCAGTGGTTTTCATATAGTGTTGCCCAGAGCACTAGAATCCCACAGAAGAACCTTAGGAGCCACAGGGCAAGAAGTACCTGGGGGCTCAGACCCCAAGACTCCTGTGCCACTTCTACCAGAGCAGATGAAATCTTATCTGTTTTGTGTATGGTGGGCTCTGCCACTTGTTGGCTGTGCGACCTTGGGCAAGTGGCTTAACCACTCTGGTCCTCAGTGTTCTCATCTGTAAAATGGGTTAGTAATACACCCTACATCATAGGCTGGTGTGCATTAACATGGTCTGTCCAATGGTTAACATTACATAAATTTTTATCTAAAAGGGGAAAAGCTGGAAGGCCACAGAAGCTTGGAGAACCCACCCTCATGGCTCTGGATGCTAATGGAAGGGTGAGGTTTTCTGGTCCTTCTTATGTAGGGAGATGAGCCTCATAGACTCATGTTATCTTTCCTTTCTGTTTCCTTCCTCTTAGATGAAGCGTGCCGGGACCACTGGGTCAGCCCGAGGCATGGCCCTTTATGAGGAGGAGGTGAGCACTGAGCGGATATTGCAGCCATAGTTGGGGTCCACCACTTCCCTTTGCTCTCCCTCCTGGCCCCTTCCTTATTCTTTCTCCTAAAGCCACTTGCCCGTCAGTTTACCATGAGAGAGGTACCCTTGCCCAAGGCATTAGAACACGAGACCAAGTGGATGCTCCTCCCACCTGGAGCCCCCACCTTGGGGGGGCCACCCTCTCACACCCAGGACACACCCTTGAGTTCCCCTGCTTCGTTGGCTAAGCTCTGCTGGCAGTCCTGCAGGACCAGAGCGATGCCACTCTCCCTCCCTCCGTGGTGATGCAGAGGCTGGGTTGGGTTACACATCTGCGCTCTTTGCCCAGGTCCTCAGGCGACCCCAGGGACTGTAATTGTGAGAAGCCTGGTTGACTCCGGCAAATCTGAGCTCAGAGTCAGAGTGGAAGCAGCGTCCAGCCCCACCTATGATCACTCAGGGCTCTGTCCATGTCTAAGTCAGAGTAAAGTCCCCCACCCCCATGTGACTTAGACTTTCACCTGTGTGGCTGTCACCACTTGCTGGTCCCTGGAGACTGGGGACTGGGGGCATCTGCTGTCCTTGGGGGGGGGGCAGCTCCTCTTCCTTTCCACAGGCTCCTCCCTAATACTAGCCATCCGTCCAGTTGCCTGACCCCCTCCCCTTCCTAGGCCCATTTCTCCTACTTTTCTTTTCTGCTACTGCAGCAGGTGGAACGTATTGGTGACATAGAGGAACGTGGCAAGATCTTGGTGTCCCTCATGTACAGCACACAGCAGGGAGGCCTTATCGTGGGCATCATACGCTGCGTGCACCTGGCCGCCATGGACGCCAACGGCTACTCAGATCCATTCGTCAAGCTGTGAGTCATTGGGACTGTGAATGGACCCCAAAGGGGGTCCTAGATCCTCGCAAAGGGAGAACCAGAGAGCTTCCCCAAGATCATTGCACATTGAGTCCCAGAGAGGGAAATGAGCCTGCCCAAGGTCACACAGCTAGACAATGCCCAGAACTGGCTAGAGCATGAGTCTGGAGTCTCAGACAGTCAGACTCGTGTGTCGCTCGCCCATATGAGGAGCTTCGTGGCTCTGTCCCCTCCGATGGGAGAAAGGCAGTCGGCAAGGTTACAGTGGCCCCATTTGCAGCCCCCTGGAATCAGCAACAGGTCCCTCCCGCAGTCCAGAGCGCCCGAAGAAGCAATCCAGCTTTTTCCAGTGCAATCTGGAAATGCTCAAAGAGAAGACCTTAGACTTTGGGTTATTCCCAGAATCTCCACCGTGGGGAGGCAGAGAGTCGGGTTATCTGTGTTAGTCCAGAGCCTCTGGAAGGCTGCCAAGATGGGACTCAGCAGACCAGGGCTTCACTAGTGGAAATGCCTGAGTGAGGGAGACGGGAGACCTGCTAGACGGCCATACGAGTCTCACTCACGTGAGCAGAGGGGAGAGACGGGGGCCAGTGGATGCAGCCTGGATGCAAGTTCAGCAAGGCCGTGAGAGTCCTCAAGGCCAAAACCAGCCATCAGACGAGTCCCAGGGCTCCTAGGAGCAGGACTACCCTAATATTCCTGCCACCTTCAGTCATCAGCCAGAAACAGGGCCATGGCAAGAGCATGGCTGGGTTTCCAGGGGCAGCAGCTGGGGCCTCGGTCAGTGATGCTGTAGCTGGAGGTCCGCCTGGCACATTCTCATGGCCATCACTGAATCAGGCGTGGGTCCCACTCCCATCTCTGCCCCCTGCAGCTGTATAACTATAAACAAATTATCCTAACCTCTCTGAGCCTTGGATTCTTCACTGGTATAACAGAGACAGTGGCTCCACTTATGTCCAAGAATGGGCACAAGGCTTAAGGCTCAAATAAGATATCATATAGAAAGCAATTAGAAATGTGCCTGGTACAGTAATATTTGTCCTGCTCTTCAAGAGAATTCTGCATTGCCTCGCGGCAGCTAAACGTGTGTTTCTATGGATATGATTGAAAGCTTGAGCTCTGGATCCAGACTGCCTGGGTTTGAATCTTAAGAGCCAATAGTCTTCAGTATTCTCTAGCCGTGTGACCTTTGGCTAGTGCCTTCACGTCTCTGGGCCTCGATATCCTCATCTGTAAAATGGGAAGAGTGCTATCGGGCATTAGGTTCTACCCTCCAGGAAGCAGACTCCAAGGCTAAATGAGATGTGCAAGAAATTTATTGGGGGAAAATGCCTGTGAAGAAAAACTGAGAGGGAGCCAGAGGAGGACCATAGGGAAAGCAGGTGGGGAGGAGGAGGGGCCCGGGAGGACGGTTGGGCAGGAAGCGTCTTAGATTGCAGTACAGTTCTGAGGAAGTTTCAGCGCAGGTGATGGGGAATCCTTGAGCGCAAAGCCTGCATCTCCCACCGGGGCTGCCTCCTGCCCTCGCTGGCCCAGGTGCTGGCTGGGAACCCAGGGCCAGCGCAGCCACAGCGAGAACTTAGTGGTGAATTCAGAGCCCAGCACCTTGTCAGTCCATTTTGCCCCCTGCAGCTGGAGATCTGAGAGAAGCATTGTCATAGGGTCTGGTACATAGTAAGTGCTCAGTAAGCATCTGCCATTACGGTTCTAAATCACTACCCCTGCCGTTCCTACTCATGGCAAAGAGTGTTTATTGATGTTCCCTCCAGCCCGGGAGACATTCCCTCCCACCGACTCCCTCTCGTAATAGAAAGCAGTGCTCCCCTTAAGGTCATGGCTACAAAATCAGGCCAGGGCGGACTTTGCTTCGGATTTTCTTTGAATGAGGATTTAGTGAACAAAAGAACACATGAGTCAGGGATGAATTTGATTTCTAGGAGTAACTGGGTTTTGTTTTCTCATATGGTCCAATAAAGAAAATTAGCTCATGGGCTGCTATCCTGCACTCTGTTACATCCCAGCCACAGGCAAACTGTTTTTCTTAAATAATTCTCCCTACCACCCCTTCTCCCATCCACCCAATCCCTGCAGAAGAAGGAGCGTTGCTGTGGTCACCGGGAAAACGGCTGCCCCGGTGGCCGGTGTGGAAAAGCTAACAGGAGGCCATTAATCAGTCGAAGATCAAATTAAGATTTTTAAAATCAGAATTGCCCTTTGTCTTTGCTCAGCACTTCATACCGTTCAGTCCCCCCTTTGTGTCCCTTCTTTAAAATTGTCCTCAAGGGGCGCCTGGGTGGCTCAGTGGGTTTAGTGTCCGCCTTCAGCTCAGGTCATGATCCCAGCATCCTGGGATCGAGCCCCACATGGGGGCGTGGTGGTGGTGATGGGGGGTCCCTGTTCATCAGGGAGCCTGCTTCTCCCTCTCCCTCTGCTGCTCCCCCTGCTTGTGTGCTCTCTCTCTCTCTCAAATAAATAAATAAATAAAAATAAAATAATAAAATTGTCCTCAAGGGCAGTGGGAGGAGGTACAGGCTTCCAGTCATGGAATGAATGAGTCACAGGGATAAAGGCACAGCAGAGGGAACATCATCAATGGCATTGCAATAATGTTGCATGGTGACAGATGGTGACTACCCTTGTGGTGAGCACAGCTTAAGTATCGACTTGTCAAGTCACTGGGTTGTACACCTGAAGCTAATGTAACACTGCATGTCCACTCTGCTTCAATAAAAATAAATTATCCTCAAAAGCAGTTCTGTAAGTGAGGGAAAAAAGTGCCCCCTTTACAGATTGGGAAACTGAGGCACGCCGAAGCTACACTTAGGTTCAAAGTTGCACAGCTAGTGACAGCTTTAATGAGAATCCAAATGTCCCAACTCTTTGGCATTTCTGGCCCATTTTATTTATTTGCCCAGAAAATATTGATCGAGCACCTACTATGTGCCAGGTATTGTGCCTACACTGGGGAAGAGCTGTATGTGCAAAGGCCCTGGGGTGGAAAGGAGAGTGAATGGGGAGTCGGGTGAAGAGCATAACACAAGAGCATGCTGGGCTGGAGCAAGGACCCGATCATATGGAGCCTTAAAAGCCACATCAAGGATTTTGAACTTTACCCTGAGATCAAAGGGGAGCCACTGAACAGTTTTGAGGAGGATTGATTGTCATCAGATTTGCATCTTCTCCTTTCTGTCTATACAATCCCCGCCTCCCCAGGACTTGGGGGCAACCTAAAGGGTAACCGTGCACTCTAGGCACTGCTCTCCAGGCTTTCAATGTGATCCACTGGGGCCGAGTACTAGCTAAGAGCACAGACTCCAGAGGCAGCCACTAGGTTGAGTCCCCAGCTGTGTGATCTGAGGCACATGTCTCGACTTCTCTGGGTGCTCAGTTTCCTTGCATGTGAAATGGGTGGTTGTAGCTCTACCACCGAGGGTTTGTTGAGAATGAAATACCCTCCACGTGCTTAGAACAGTGCCTTGTAGCTACTCTCATGCACATTGTTAATGTTGATTCACTTTCTGATTTGTTCAATTATTCTCCTGACATGGGAGGGAGGCTTTGGGGTCAAGAGGCTGATCTTATTCATTAAACTTCCTCCACAATAGCATCTCTGTCTCCTCTCAGCTGGCTGAAACCAGACATGGGAAAGAAAGCCAAACACAAGACTCAAATAAAGAAGAAAACCTTGAATCCGGAGTTTAATGAGGTAAGGCTGTCCCACTTTTGTCATGCTCTGAGATATTTCCTGAGTGTGAGAGAGAAACAAGCTCCCTACTAGAATGTTACAAAGCACATCAAAAAAGTTTTCTCTTGGGGCTCCTGGGTGGCATAGTCAGTTGAGCGTCTGACTCTTAGCTTCAGCTCAGGTCATGATCTCGCGGTTGTGGGATCGAGCCCCACGTCAGCTCCCTGCTCAGTGCGGAGTCTGCTTCAGATTCTTTCTCCCTCTCCCTCCCCACTCTGTCGCTCCCTGGTCATGCTCTCTCTCTCTCTCTAAAATGAATAAATAGGGCGCCTGGGTGGCTCAGTTGGTTGAGCGACTGCCTTCGGCTCAGGTCATGATCCTGGAGTCCCGGGATCGAGTCCCGCATCGGGCTCCCTGCTCGGCAGGGAGTCTGCTTCTCCCTCTGACCCTCCTCCCTCTCATGCTCTCTGTCTCTCATTCTCTCTCTCTCAAATAAATAAATAAAATCTTTAAAAAAAAATTAAAAAAAATAAAATGAATAAATAAAATCTTTTTTTAAAAAAAAGTTTTCTCTCATAGATCCACTTGAATTATCTAAAGGATAGGTAATGAGTTCCTTGTCACCAGAGGGAATCGAGCCCAAGACAAAAGCCTCTAGATGAGCAGTGTCATAGGAAGAAGCTGCATTTGGAGACAGATTGAATGAAATCATTTCCAATGTCTAGTAGTCTGTGGTCCTGAAATTCGAAGAAATAAATAGGGGTAGTGGTGCCTTTTAGCAGTCACCCAGTTGGTACTGCCCTCTCTCTCTCCCTCACTCCCCATGTCTGTCCTGGGCATCAAGTCCACTATCTACATACCCATTGAATGTGCCCCTTCCTGTTGTCTCACTGTTACTTGAGCATTTCATGTCTAGACTATTGCAGTAGACTTCCTGACTCACTTCCTTGTATTTGGCCCATCCTCACATAAGCATGAGCTTTCTAAAGAACATATCTGAAGTTTTCATCCCCGTTGCTTAACCCAGGAATGGTTCTGTAACTTCTTAGTGTGACAGTCAAGCCCTTTCAAACTCATGTCCCACCCCTGCCCCATCTTGCACTCCCCTCCTCAAGTCACCCTAACTTCACACGGGTCCTTGGTACATCTCTTAGCCTTTGCGCTTGCTGCTCCCTTTTCCTGGACCTCCATCTCTCTCTCTTCCTCTCTGGCAGACTCCTAGTCATCCCTCAAGGGTCAGTGTGTTATAACCCCTGCAGGCTTTATGTGTCCTTGCATCTCATGCTGTCCCCCTGGATTTCAGTTATTTGTTGACAAGCTGTCAGATACTAGGGGTCCAGAAATATCCATTGAATGTAGTGATCTGATGTCAGATCAGAATCAGCTAGCACTGGTTTTTACCAAATGTTGGAAAGTGGGCCAAGAAAACTACAATACACTGTGCTTTGTGTTGTTTTGCTTTTGAAATGCATGTGCCCGTATGAGCATGCATGGCGAAAGTTCTTTGTAAACAGAGCTCAGAGCATCACTGGCCAGTAGTTCAGTGCATCCTATTCCCGGGTCCCTCCTTCAGCTGTAGCCCTAATGTCCCAACTCGGACTCCTGAATTTTGAGTAAGGAGCCAACTGAAGAAGAAATCCAAATAGCAGTAAGCCTCATTAGCAATAGAGAAGATACGAAACAAGGCCAGACACCGGATCTCATCACAAACTGGCACAAAAATATTGTAAAATGTTGGTACCCGGTGTTGGTGAGCCTGTGGGGAAATGTACACACCATGGGTAAGAGAACAAACTGGTCCAACTTCCTAAGGGATGTTTGTCAAACTGCTCCAAAAGCCTTAACCTTAAAATTTAAATGCCATTTATTTGAGGAACAGGTAATATAGTCACATATCTGAAAATTCCAAAAGTACCAAAGGGTATCCAGTCAAAAATCCTCCTCCTTTCCCAGCCTCTATCACCTACTTCTCTTCTTCTGAAGCAACTATATTATCCACTTCCAGGATTTATAAATATACAAGACAAGTATGTATTAGCCAGCTTTCTTACTGGTCACAAATGGCATCATGGTGTACATCCACTGCTCTCTGTCTTAAAACTTTACAAACTCAGGGGCGCCCCCCGTGGCTCAATCATTAAGCGTCTGCCTTCAGCTCAGGTCGTGATCCCAGGGTCCTGGGATCGAGCCCCACATCGGGCTCCCTGCTCGGTGGGAAGCCTGCTTCTCCCTCTCCCGCTCCCCCTTCTTGTGTTCCCTCTCTCGCTGTGTCTCTCTCTGTCAAATAAATAAAATAAAATCTTAAAAACAAAAACAAAAAACTTTACCAACTCAGAGATACATGTCTCAGAATTTATCCTAAATAAATTATCATGGATTTACACAATGACTGAGTTACAAGGGTGCCTTTTATCATATCATTAATGGTAGTGGAAGGTTGGAAACAACCTAAATACTCAATTGTTGGGCATTAGGTTAAGGGACAGCCACACAGGCATTAAATGAAACCGGAAAGATATTTAAAATGCTAACACACTAAGTTGGTTTTTTACCATATGTTCTAAAATGGGAAAAGAAGGCTTTCACAATGCAGCATATTCATATTATACTTTATATAATATTCAGATGTTTAATATAATATTCAAATTAATATTCATATTAACTTTTTAAAACATATATTAATGTGGTCACACATGGGGAATGTTGACAGTGGCTATTCTGGGGTATAGTTAGATAGATGACAGGCTTTGGGGGTTGGGTTTTATTTGATTTTATTTTAGCTTCCTCGTTTGTTTTAACAATGAACATGAATGAATTTTACAGTTAGGCAGAAAAGTTATGTAAAAAGTCAGATTGTCTGGAAACCTAAGCACCTATCCTTCATGTCAGTCTCCGTGCCCTCAACTACCCTTAATCTCTAAATGATGGAGAGAGGAAAACCCACTTCAGAAGCTACCAGAATGGAAGGACTGAATTCACAGCCATTTGCCTTCAAGGAAACCTGACCAGGAGCAGCTGTCTTAGAAAAACCCCATCAGCCTTCCTGATTTTAGAGAGTCACTGAAACGTGAATTACAGGGCTTGAGAGACTTTGTTATACAGAGTGTTTGTTGAAAGGGGATTGTCAGTCCTGGGGTAAAAGCTCCAGCAGGAGGGCCCCCTTGCTCCCAGATGCCCAGTTCAAGGGCCTCCCCTCGGTCCGGCTCAGCCTCTTAGCTTCTGATGCTGAAGGCTCAGGACCCTCCCAATCACCTGTCTTTCTCTGCTGCATCCAGGAGTTTTTCTATGACATCAAACATGGTGACCTGGCAAAGAAGTCCCTGGACATCTCGGTCTGGGACTATGACATCGGCAAGTCCAACGATTATATCGGTGAGTGCTCCTGGCTCCCAGAGAAAAGCCCATCCTCCCAGGAGAGAAGAGCCTTAAGGATCCAAGCTTCTCTTGGAGGGTTCAGGGCACTCCGTGTCTTTTGGTGGCCGCATTGTCCAAACGCCATGTCAGGACCTGGAGTACTGATCTGGGTCCAATTTGGGGATGCTTTTATAGGAAAGGGCTTACAAAGCTGGGTGATTGGGTCATGATTGGTTATTTGCTGAACAGATCACCTCCAGTGGATAATCAAATCACAGAGGAGAGTGGTGTCTGTGGCCTCAGAAAGTAGGGTGCAAAGGAAGTCCCCTTAATTAATTTGCGAGTCCTGGAAGAAGATTCTAGTTTTCCCAGCTCCTCTCAAATGATGAGGAAGATCAGTCATTAAAGATAGAGCAGGGAGGGCACTCCAGGCAAGGGACACAGCGTAAGCAAAGGTGTGGAGGCAGGACTGGACAGGGTGGCCAAGCTGACTCTTTGGAAATAGACAGGGGGTACCCAGAAGTAGTGGGAGACAAGTTTCTGTGAGTGCGGTGGTGACTTACAGAAGGTCTTAAAAAAAGGAGACCGAGGGCGCCTGGGTGGCTCAGTTGGTTAAGCGACTGCCTTCGGCTCAGGTCATGATCCTGGAGTCCCAGGATCGAGTCCCGCATCGGGCTCCCTGCTCGGCAGCGAGTCTGCTTCTCCCTCTGACCCTCCTCCCTCTCATGCTCTCTGTCTCTCATTCTCTCTGTCTCAAATAAATAAATAAAAAATCTTTAAAAAAAAAAAAAAAAAAAGGAGACCGTGAAGCTATGACTTAATGCTCCAATAGGGAGCCATGGCAGGTTCTTGAGTAGCTAGTGTGCAGACAGAGAAGGCCAGGAGTAATAACAACATCATAACAACAGCCCTCCATAAAGAAGGACCCCAGGTTGCTGGAGGGGTCCCTGCTTGGTGGCAGTTTTTCCCCAACTAAACATTTGGATCCAGAATGAGAGTCCCGTGCGTCCCTCCACTCTGACCACCTCCCTCTGTCTCCCCATCTTGTCTTCCAGGAGGCTGCCAGCTGGGGATCTCAGCCAAGGGAGAACGCTTAAAACACTGGTACGAATGTCTGAAAAACAAGGACAAGAAGATTGAGCGCTGGCACCAGCTACAGAACGAGAACCATGTGTCAAGCGATTAGGGTGGGCCCCCAGGTCCCGGCTCCATGGCCTACCCCATGCCAGGTCACCTGCCAGCCTGACCCAGCTGCCCTTCGCACTCCGGTTTCTCTTCTCTCTGCCTCCCCCAGCCTCTCCCTCCTTGCGCCTGCCTTTGAGGTGCCCCCTGACCTTGGGCACTGCTGCCGAAGACCTTTCTCCTCCATCTGTGATGCTGTGGTGCAGGCCCTGACTGCAGCCCCTCTCTGGTCCCTCTAGGATGGAGCGGGAGGGAGAGGGATGCAGAGATTTTTACAAGGAGGCTAGAATTTAACAAGCGGTCTGTCTGGGAAAACTGCAAAAGTTCTTCATCATTTAGGACTGTTTTTAGACCCTCCTGGCCTTGAACACACACACACACACACACACACACCCTTGGTTTCCAGTGTTATGTCTGTGTATACCCTTAGCTGTCAGCTGACCGGAACAAGGCTGTAAGGACCAGCACTGGGGCAGAAATAGAGCATCCAGGCCCCCACTGCCCCTCCACACCATACCCCCTGATTGCCAGGAAAACAGACCACCATGTTTAAACTCCCCGGTGACTAGGAACGCACCCTCCTGGCCCCAGATGCGTCCAGAAATAGACACATGGAACACATAAAGGGTCTTGGCAGCCCCCTCTTTCAGGATGCCATCTGTTTGCTTCCTAGCAAAACCCAACACCCTTTCTCTAGCGCCCCCCCATCCCCCCGTCCTTCCCTCTCCCTCTCCCTAACCTTACACCCCATCAAACTCTTTCTCAGCTCCTTACACTCCTCTGTCCCTCTCCATCTCTCTGCCCTTCTCCTTTCCCTCTTTCTAAGAAGGTAAATGAGCAACAGCAAAAAAATACCTTAAGCCAGCCTCACCCCCTCCCCAGCTTGGCCAGCAAACTCAAACTGGCCCCTCCCCAGTTCCAGTTAGGCCCACTCTTCTCAGCACCGCCCACGCCTCCCTGGTGGCAGAGCCCGGGGTCCCTGGCTGGGCCAGCTACTGGCACTGCCCCCCTCCCCCCAGGTGCATGGCGGCCTCCCGTCAGCTGCACAGACGCCCCTAGAGGGCTTCCTCGGCCCCTGGGCTGCCCATATAGGTGCAAAAAGCATTTAGAAACCAGAGCTCCGGGTCTGGGGGGGGCGCTCTCCAAAGCCCCCAGCCTTCCCCCTCCGTCTGCTCTTAGTTAAGTAAACACACTGCTCCATCCCTGGCGCTCTTCGACTCTCTGCTTCTCTGATCCCCGGAGTCCTGTCTCTCACTGAGAACCACCTTGAATCTCTCTGTCCGTGGCTCTGTCTCAGTCTATCTCTTGCACCCTTTTCACCAAGTTTGTCGGGAGAATAAAATACCATCATGAATGTGAAGCTTCAGAGAGTGACAGATCCTGATGCCAAAGACCGTTGTTCCATCATGAGTCTCCGGTCTTTCTTCCTAAAAAATTAAAAAATAATAATAAAAAGGAGGAAAAGGCGATGAGAATAAACATTATAAATGCGAGGCTGGGGTCAGGGCATCTTCATTGCCCCATGAGAAAGGCTTGTTTTCTCCCGGTTTCCAGTGTCTTCCCCCGTGAAAAATCCTCTCCTTCTGTCTGACAGCCTGTCGTCTATAGATGTCATCAGATGGACACTCCAACTCTCACTTTCTCCAAACGCACCTTTTAACCTTTCCCAATCAATGCCTCCACCCTAGCTCCCTGCGCTATTCATGAGAAGACTCTGATTTCTTGCCTTGAATAACCATCTTCTAAACATCAAACTCGTCGCCTTCCCCAAGATGGCCAGTGACTTCCAGGCTGCCATCTTGCCCCCTGGCCCTGCCCCTCCGTCAGTCCCCGTGGCACCCACTCTCAGCCCACCTCCTTCTCACTGTTTGCCCCCAGGAGAAAGCATGCTGGCTGCACGGCTCAAGCCGGACACTGGTATTGGTGCTGGGATCAGCATGCAGCAAGCTCACGGTGTCCCTGGTCCGGGCGCACGCTGCCCCTGACAGATGTAACCACCTCCCCGCCTAGAATACACACACGCCCTCCAGTGCATGCAGAACTGCCCACTGCCTTTCTCTGTGATGATGTAGCCAAAAATAAAGTAGGAATATCCAGGAAAAACTGGTGGCCTGGGTTTTTCCTTTCTGGTTTCTGGAAGTGCTTCCTTCCCATCAGGATACATGATGCTATTTGGAGAGTCAGTGTTTAAGGAGCATCTGCAGCTACAGCTACGTCCCAGCCCTTGGGGTTACTGCAGTGGACAAGGCAGATGTGGTCTCTGGCCATGTTGGCCAACTCCACACCCTCTTAGAAGAATACTTTTTGCTGGTGCCCACCCAACAGGGGGCCAGCATCTGGTGTGGAATTAGACAATGTCAAGGCTCAAAGAGACGAAGAGTTGAGCCAGGGCCTAGTTCAATCACCTCACTTATCTGACAGAGGAATAAGCCAAAGCCCAGGGAAGGGACTGACATGGCCAACGGCTCACGGCAGCAATGCCAGGAAAGGATCTGTTTCACTGGACTCCTGGTGCAATGTCCTTAACACGCTGATTAATAATACCACAGATCATCAGTGCCTCCTTTATGTTCTAGCACTTTCCATCCTGCAAGGAGTCTTCACAGATGGCCTCCAACAGTCCTGAACATGAGCTGAGGAGGTAACTAACTTCCCACGGGGATTCTTAATCTCACCTAGATCTATCCCAAAAGTGTTTAAGTAATTTATCAGGAATGTCGGTTACTTCCCAGAAGGAACCATCAGTTCCATCCACCAGATGGCCGAGTCAGAGACAAGATCTTTTCCTTATCCCCAAAAGAGTGGTTCTCAATCCTGGGGAAGAAATAGGCATATTAGGGTCACCTGGGGAGATTTTCTTTTCAAACTACCCCTGCTCTCCCTGCCACTCCACCCCCAGGCCCTAAATGTGCCCTGGGAACAAGGTGTATATTTGAACATATTTCCTAGTTGATGCCTTGTGCTTCCCACCTCCCTCATGACTTTGCCAACTGCCCTACAGTCCATCTGTTTTTCCTACAATTTAGCCAGTTGCCAGCAGGTGGAAAGAGGTATCAGTTAGGGCCATGCAGCCCCCTCCAGGAGCGGCAGGAGAACCTGGTTGCCCGGTGCTCATGGCAGACACCACTAATCTCTCCCTACACTCATAGCAGACATTGCTAATCAATATGGCATCTTCCCCACAGAGCCGGCTAGCAGCCTCTGAATCCTCCTCAACACAGCATTCTAGGCAGCCACCAGCAGTCAGTCGGGGGCAGTTGAAAAGAAAGCTAATTTCCATCTCTAAAATGGTTGATCTCCTTCCCCAGGTATGTGGACATGCCAGAGAAGCCCAGATGAATATACATGAGGAGAGTTTCCGTAAATATGGGTATGCCTGACTTGGCTGATGTACCTGCTTCAAGCTGAATTAGGGCCAAGTAGGGACTTTGGAATGGAAGGACTTGACATAATGCAGGACATAACTTCCTTGTTCTAATGGAGGAGATATGTCAAAGGTCATTCCTTATCTGAGAATGTGGATATTCTCCTGCATAGGTTGGCTCTGCGTGACATCATTAACCTTATTCCCAAGTATATCCCAAGGAACAGGGACAGTATAGCCAGGCCTAATGTTATCATTTCCTCTAAGGGGCGCCTGGGTGGCTCAGTCCGTTAAGCGTCCGACTCTTGATCTCAGCTCAGGTCTTGATCTCAGGGTCGTGAGTTCAAGCCTCGAAATGGGCTCCATGCTGGGTGTGGAGCCTACTTTAAAAAATAAATAAATAAAAATAAATAAATAAAATGAAATTGATCTGATACTGGTGGGTATTCTAGAGAATAGATCAGTAAACCAGTCCCAGCCACCTTGGAAAAGGGGGTTGTGGCGTTTAAGGGCTTCTTGTAGCCAAGCGGCTTGCTGCCTGATTTATCTATATGTATTCTTACTTCCCAGGAGGAGATAATATAGGTATGGCAAGTGGTGGTGTTAGCCATAATAGAGACTCAGCCTTGTTCTGCAGGCAATCAGGTGATGAATAAGAGGCGTTTCTATGGAAATGTAAGCAAAACACAGGTTAGGGGCTCCTGGAGACCCGCCTTCCAACTGGCTCCCTGCTCAGCGGGGAATCTGCTTCTCTCTCTCCCTTCTGCTCCTCCCCTGCTCGTGCTCTCTCTCTCTCTCAAAAAAATAAAATCTTTTAAAAAAATAAAAAGAAAGAAAGAAAAACACAGGTTAATGGTTGGAGCAAATTACAAACCCCATGTGAGAGTCCTGAGTGCGGCCAGTGAGATTTCTAGATGTCAGGCTGGAAGCACCCTCAGATGGAGTGGGGGCAGGCAGCCTGAGTTCCTTCAACTCAGCAACAATCTGGTGGGTGTTTCTGGTTTGTAGTTCAAACGTCCCCAGCCATCCTTTTGAGGGGCCTGCAGGGCAACAGGCACTGAGACTGTCAATATAGGAGCTGCTGAGACAATTTCTCTGAAGTTTATCTCAAGGTGTCCAGCTTCCGTTTGCAAAGCTTCAGGAGAAAGAGCAAGGACTCCAAGACAAGAGAGTGGGAGAAGATCAGGAACCTGAGTTTGGAGAGTCATTGCCAGACATTCGAGGAAACCAGAAGGATTCAGGATCCAGCCCAGTTTTATAGGCAAACAGCAAACACTCAAAGATAATTAACCAGAACCAGAATCTGACAAACATCCACAGTGTTATTGAAACAATCTTTTTCTCTAAAGTCACTGTCCCATTAAAGATAGCCAAATGAAGACCAGTATTTTATCTGGAAAAGACTTAGATATCCAATGAAACCAACCCAATTTATCATTTAACCTGGCAAAACTTTAATGTTCTAAATTACCAAAGATTTTAGAAGCTATTTAAAACTTGATCTATAGAGGCTCCTGGATGGCTCAGTCATGGAGTGTGTGACTCTTGATCTCAGGGTTGTGAGTTTGAGCCCCACTTTGGGTAGAGATTACTTAAAAATAAAATCTTTTTTTTAAGTTTATCTATAAACCTTTTTTAATTTTATTTTTAAAAAGATCTTATTAATAGAGAGAGAGCAGCGGAGGGAGAGAGAGAAGCAGACTCCCCACTGAGCAGGGAGCCCACCATGGGACTTGATCCCAGGACCCCAGGATCATGATCTGAGCCGAAGGCAGACACTTAACAGACGGAGCCACCCAGACGCCCCTATAAAGCCTTTTTTAAAACATAATTTACTTGCTCTTAACAACTACCCATGAAAACTTAATGAGACAGACAAATATTAACTACCGTTTTAAGTCATTTTTAGCTGACAAGTTGCAACAGGTACAACATGAATTTAATAAGTTCAGGTATATTATATATTATTACTATATAATACTATTATATTTCAGTATATAAATACTGAAACATTAATTACTGAGCATAGGTTTGTCTGCTTTTGGCTTCTTATTATTGGGGAACTAAAGATACTTGGGTCTGCTCATAAACATGTTTTATGCTCTATCAGAAGTTGTACTATGAAAAGACACGTTTTTAGAAATTATGAAATGTATTCATAGATTTGTGAATCTAAAGACTTCTGGTGTAATAGCTCACAGTATTTTCACTAGAGACTAAGGTTTGTAAGAGGTAAAATTCTGATACACGTAATTGAGATTATTGGAAATGATAAGGAAAATAACTCCATATGTAGAAAAGTAGGAATAAAAGTTGATTATCTGTATTGTATTTGATGTTGACAACTCCAAAAACATGTCTGTTTTAGTGAAACCAACAACCTTAAACTACCTTTAATACTGCACCAGAGTCCATTAAAAGTTCGTCACTGTCAATTTCCCTGGGGCCCCTGTGCAGAAATCTGAGGTTGGAGGTTTAAGTCCAGGGGAGCCCCGGGCCCCTTCATGCTGATTTGGGAGGTGCTCCAGTTTGAACCTCTTAAGGAGGTGGCCCAACAGCTTGGGGTGCTTTTTTGCTCCTCGATAGTGAGGGTAGGAAGAGAAGGAGCTGATGGTTGGAGGAGCGGGCTCTGCCGAGCAGCCCAGGTGGTGCGGGAACAGGAGGAGGGAGGAGGGGAACAGAGGGCAGAGGCAGACTCAAGGTTTGGACTACCATTCCTCCCTCTCTGCCTCGTCTCTCTCTCTCTCTCTCTCCTGCAAAACAGGCTCTTTCTCTGGTTGATTTTCAGCCCTGCGGAGGCGGGGGAGGGGCAGGCAGCTGTGGGTTGGGTACCCGTTCAGGTGCTTGTGCTTGGGGAGGTGGATTGAGGATTTCCAGGGTCAGGTGTCTTCAGTTTTTGTCCATCCTTATCTCTCTGGACCATCAACTGGATCCCTTCCTGTGAGGCGTCTTTATGGAGGGACATAGAAGCCTGCATGTAGGGGATCTCATCCCATTTACCTGATCCCTGATGAAAAAATTCCAATTGCAAGATGGTGTCATAACTTAAAGGTTTATTTAGTGGTCATCTTGCTTCCGAGCTCAAAACATGCATAGGCCAAGCAGCGCTCCAATAAAATATGATTTCATTTTTTGACATGGGATCCTAACTATAAGTATGCCCATCAGACAGATTTCGCCCCAACAGGCTCTGAGATGGGATGGAACTAAATCCTCCCATTCTTGTGCAGGTTCCAGAAACAGACAGATGAGATCCCTCTTAGACAGATTTCCCCTCCTTTGAGGAGAGACAGGTATGGAGCCACTTCCAAGTCCTGTCCCTTACCAGTGGTCCTATAGATTGACCCAGAAGGGTCCAGAAGGCTAAAAGCCCAGAAGACAGAGGAATAAGACTCCCTGTGTGCAGGCTGGCAGACTTACCCGGTCCCAGAGCCCATCAGCTCAAACAGATGGAACAGATGCATGTTTTCTTTCCACCAACAAAAAGTGAAAATAGGCAGTCCATGCCCAGTCCGGAAAGACAGAGAGCATCTCCAAAACAAAAGGGTTTGGGCAGCTGCTTGGGAAAACTTCCTCTAAGACTTGGCCCCCACAGGCTCCCCCAGCCACCAGCAGCTGGTTCCATCTGTCAAGGCCACCAGCTCGGGCAACACACGGGTGGGCCCTGGGCCCTGTGGCAGCCACCTGCTCTGTCTCGGGGAGTCCCTGGGGCTCGGGGGGGACTGGACAAGTCAGAAGCACAGCTTTTGGCTGCTGGCCACAATCTGTTACCAGACCCAGAACCGGTTCTGAACTCAGGTTCCGCTGCTCAGCACTCAAAAATCAATGCTCAAGGGACACATGATGGTGGGAAAGGAAGGGTTGCTTTATTCGGGGAGCCGGCAACCTGGGAAGATGACGGACTGATGTCTCTAAGACCACCTTCCCTGTCCAGGAGGAGCTGGGGGGCTTTAAAGGGGAAGGCACGGGAGAGGGAGGGGGCTACAGGCAGGAGAAGCAGGTGGATAGTCGTCCGTGGACAGGACCCAGAACAGGCTGGCTAAGATCATGGCAGCTGTTTTTTTGAATGTGGTCAAGCCTTATGCTCTGGGATAGTTTGGTCCTTCTCTCCTGGAGACCAGGGGTCTGCAAATCTCAGGGACAGTCCCTTCTGCTATAGATCAAGGGACTTAGGTCAGCAAATAAGGAGTGCAGAAACTTGAAGCAAGTTAGCCCTTTAGCACGCTCGGAGTGTGTTACAGGGGCTCTGTTCTTTCTCTTCAATTTTTCTCTAAACCTAAAACTGCTGTAAGAAATAAAGCCTATGAGTCGAAAGGGAAAATATATATAGCATGATGCTTTAAAAAAAAAAAAAAAAAGAACTGTGTTTGAGTGTGTGTGTGTGTGCTTGTGTGTGTGTGTGTGTGTGTGTGTTAACCTAGAAAAATATCTGAAAACATCTATACCAAAGTGTTTATAGTGGTTTTTGAGTTTTAGGATCATGGATGGTCTTTAGGCTTCCTGCTTTTCTGACTTCTTTTCCACTTTACAATGTGCATGTATCGCTGTAAAGATCATAGGAAACTATAAAAGAATTTTGTCAGCAATAAAAAAAGACAAAGCAGGAAACCATAAATCCCTTTTTTAGTGACAATTTCTCCTGGGTAAAGCAGAAAACTACAAATGGGTTTTTAATGACAATTTCTCCTGGGTGAGGTACTAATAGGGGTTAAAAAGCAACAGTTTGAGGGGCGCCTGGGTGGCTCAGTCGAGGTAAGTGTCTGCCTTCAGCTCCAGTCATGATCCCAGAGTCCTGGGATGGACCCTTGGACCCTTTGGTGCTCTCTCTCCCGCTGCCCCTCCCCCAGGCTCGCATGCTCACTCTCCCTCTCACTCAGATACATAAATAAAATCTTAAAAAAAAAAAAAACGCAACAGTTTCGGAGTCCAGCCTGATATTCTGGGCTGCTGCATAAAGGACAAGAGGGTAGTAAGTTGTGGGCGGAGCCGGTAGGGCAGAAGCCGTTCAGGGTGTTTGCCATGCTAAGCTCCTCCCTTCCTAGGAATTGAAACTAAACTGACTCAGGCTGCAGGATCTCTGAAACTAGAGTTCCCTGCAGCCAGCTCTTCGGCCACAGGCGCTCCTGTCCCTGCCCTGAGAATCATGTGGGAGCTGGAAAAGACCCCCGCCAAGGATCTGGACAAGTTCATTGAAAACTGTCTCCTGCCAGACACGCATTTCCGCAAGCAGATCAAGGGAGCCGTCCACATCATCTCCACTTTCCTGAAGGAGAAGTGTTTCCAAGGTGCCCCCCACCCTGTGCGGGTGTCCAAAGTTGTCAAGGTGAGCCCAAGCCTCCTTGCCTGGGGGGAGGGGTGCCTGGATGGGCAACAGGTCCCGCAGAGACAGAGAGGGAGAGCAAAAGGGTAAAGGTCTTTGGGGCTGGTGGTTTCTGACATATCCATACCAAAAAAAAAAAAAAATCTAACCATAACTTGTTAGAATAGATTCTGGGGTGAGGCCCTACACCTGTAACTTTTATTTTATTTTATTTTTAAAGATTTTATTTATTTATTTGACAGAGAGACAGCGAGAGCAGGAATACAAGCAGGGGGAGTGGGAGAGGGAGAAGCAGGCTTCCTACTGAGCAGGGAGCCTGATGTGGGACTCGATCCCAGAACCCTGGGATCATGACCTGAGCCGAAGGTAGACGCTTAACGACTGAGCCACCCAGGCACCCTACACCTGTAACTTTTAAATAAATGCCCTGGCTGAAGTTTATGAACCACCATCCTCAGCCACATCCATTTCAGAGACAGGAAGACTGAGGCCCAGCTCTAGTAAGTAATTTGCTAATGAACGGCCAGGCTGGGGACACACAATTTCTGCAGAGTCATGAGCTGTTTAAAGACTACGTCCCGGGGGCTTGTTTCTGTTTTTTTCCTGACAAAATGGCTTCCAGAGCCCCTCTCCAGCCAACAACAACTAGCTGTTATTCTGATTTTGTGTGGTTACAAAATTGTAGGTGTCGTCTCCCGTAAAGTAAATACTCCACAAAAACAGAGCCAGGTGTTGCCGAAAGCTCAGCTTTTCAACTTCCCTGATGAACTAGGATTCTTTTTTCTTATTGAAGTATAATTAACATACCATGTGATATTAGTTTCAGGTACACAGTGTATTGATTCTACAATTCTGTACATTACTCAGTGCTCTTTATGATAAATGTAGTCACCACCTGTCCCCACATGGCGTTAGTACAATATCATTGACTATATTCCCTAGGCTGTACTTTTCATCTCTGTGACTTATCTGATAACTGGAAGTTTGAACTTCTTAATCCCCTTTATTTATGTCACTCATCCCCCACCCACCTCCCCTCTGGCAACCACCAGTTTGCTCTCTGTATTTGAGTCTATTGTTTTGTTTGTTTTATTTTGTAGATTCCACGTATGAGTGAAATCATATGGTATTTGTCTTTCTCTGTCTGACTTATTTCACTTATCATTATACCTTCTAGATCCATCCATGTTGTTGCGAACGGCAAGGTGTCATTCTTTTTATGGCTGGAGAATATTCCATTGGTGTGTGTGTGTGTGTGTGTGTGTGTGTATACCACATCTTCTTTATCCATTCATCTATGGATGGACACTTGGGCTGCTTCCATATCTTGGCTATTGTAAATAATGCTGCAATAAACACAGGATTGCATGTATCTTCTCAAATTAGTGTTTTCATTTTCTTTGGGTAAATACCCAATAGTGGGATTACTGGATCATAAGGCAGCTCTATTTTTAATTTTTTGAGGAACCTCCATACTGTTTTCCACAATGGCTTCACCAATTTATATTCCCACCAGCAGTGCATGAGGGTTCCCTTTTTCCTCCATCCACAATGGGGACACCATTTCTATGGTATCATGGGCTGGTTAAGAAGTGATCATATAGATAGCACCTACTGGCTGTGAAATTTTGAGCAAGTCACTTTACCTCTCTGTGCTTCACTTTCCTCTTGCATAACTCCCAGTGCCTGAGAGGGCTGTACAGATTCTATGATGTATGTAAACCACCCAGCACGGGCCAGCCTACAGTATATAATCCTATATAAGATAGTAAAGGTTAGGGAGTAAAGAACACAGATGCTAGAAAGAGACAGCCAGGGTTTGAATTGCAGCTCTCTCACCGCTCACCGGGAGGCTGGGCTTCTGTATCCCCTCTCTGAGCTCTTATGCCCCACCTGGGAAGAGGGGACTGATAACAAGATTACGGGAGTCATAGAGTCCTGTGAGCATCATGGGAGCTAAGACTGCTGATGCCCTCAGCGCAGAGGCTAAGGCTCAAGAATGTTAGTGATTGTCCTCATCACTTTATATAGGGAGGCTCTCCTCCATAACTGTTAGTTCTCATTCTCCTCATCTGTTTTAGGGTGGCTCTTCGGGCAAAGGCACGTCCCTCAGAGGCCGATCAGATGCCGACCTTGTGGTCTTTCTTAACAACCTCCGGAGTTTTCAGGAGCAACTTGACAAACGAGGAGAGTTCATCTGGGAAATTAAGAGGCAGCTGGAAGCCTGTCAAAGAGAAGAAACCTTTGAAGTGCAGTTTGAGGTCAGGAGTCTGCGGCCTGAGAAGCCCCGAGCCCTCAGCTTTCTGCTCCTGCACCCTATTCTCTATGAAGGGGTGGAGTTTGATATACTGCCCGCCTTTGACGTCCTGGGTAAGTGTGCGCGCGCACACACACACGCACTCACTCACACTCACACACACGGGCTTTCTGCCTTTGTCCTGCGTCAAGGCTTCTTTCTCTTTTCATATTTCTGAGTAGAAATTTCCCACAATTGGAGAGTCTTACCATGACGGGGCATCCCATCAAAGTGGGGAGGAGATCTTAGAATGAATGAGGTCACAGGAGCGACATGAAACGGCAAATTGGCACCATTTGGGGGCAAGACATTTCTCAGGGAACTCCTGTCAGGCTGGCTGCTCCTACTTGAGACGTCTCTTGCTGAAAATGAGGCAGCATAGATCCAGCGTAGAGTCAATATGTGAATTGCATCTTTTACCCCAAACACGAGGAGACCCCACTAAACTTATCCTGAGGAATCTCTAGATAATTCTGCAGAAACATTTGGACAGGAAGCATCGCCTCGTTAGGAAAATGGGTTAAACCAGACCACCTAGGTCCTGCTCTTACTTTAAGTATTAAATGATCATCTACATTAAGGGGGCACCTGGGTGGCTCAGTCGGTTAAGCGTCTGCCTTCGGCTCAGGTCATGATCCCAGGGTCCTGGGATCGAGTCCTGCATCGGGCTCCCTGCTCAGCGAGCAGGGAGCCTGCTTCTCCCTTTCCCCCTGCCTGCCTCTCTGCCTACTTGTTCTCTCTGTCAAATAAATAAATAAAATCTTTAAAAAATAATAAAAAACTGAAAAAAATAAATGATCATCTACATTAAGCTCTTACACAGGGCCTGGCACATAGGAGGTGTTAAGAAATGCAGTTCCCCAACTGTGCCCCGAGGTGCCCCAGGGTGTCACAGTGAAATATCTCACAGGGGCACATGGGATAGTTTAGATTTTAAATTTTGGAGGGCAACACCACAGAAACTCCTACTGTTCCCTTGTACTCAACTACGTACATGGAACTGGGGTGGGTTTTGTTGTTGTTTGGGTTTTTTTGGTTTGGTTGGATTTTTTTTTTTTTTCGTTTTTTTTTGTTGTTTGGCATAGGGGACCCATGAAAATAATACCGAAACTCTAAAAACACCAGGAAATGAGAAAGTTTGGGGATCTTTCCTTGTTCCATGTCCAATGTTGGGTGCTGGCATTCCATTGGCTACAAAAAAAATAAGAAGGGGAGAGAGAAGGGGCGGAAGGACAAAGCAGGCAGAGGGAACAGTGCAAGCAAAGGCCTGGAGAAAAGAGAAGATCAGGATGTGTTGGGGGACTGCAAGATGCCGAGGATGAACAGAGGGTGGAGGGCAAGGAGGGAGTGAGCTGACCCTGCAGAAGCCTGCAACCTTGGCCATGGATTTCTCCTGAGCACAATGGATAGCTGTGGAAGGGTTTCGAGCAGGGTCAGATTTATGTTTTGGAAAGACAGCCCAACTGTAGTGTGGAAAATAGATCGGAAGAGAGGTATCACCAGAGGACAGAGACATCCAATCAACAATGAGAAGCACAGATTATCCATGGAGCACCTACTGTGGACCAGGCACTGCTCTATGGCCATGAATGAGCCCAACAAGGAACCTCTCTCCTGGAGCCGGACAATAAGTACAGAAACAAGATAAATGGAAGGATACCTGCTGTGACAAAAAACCTAACTGGCTTGATTCAATGGAGAGCAATGGAGGGTGGAGGGCTTTTTCGGACAGAGTGATGATGGAGGGTCCCCTGAGGAGGTGACCTCTGAGCTGAGGCCCAAGGGATGAGAAGGAGCCCACCATGGGAAGATCTGGGGGTTCTAGGAAGAGGAAACCACAAGTGCAAAGGCCCTGAGACAGGAATGAGCTTGGCATATTTGGGGAAGAGGAAAAAGGCCACATGGCGTCCATGGCAAGGGAGCAAGGTAGGAGGCGAGATGGGAGAGGCGGCAGGAGACAGAGCACATCCAATTTCATAGGCCATTATGGGGACTCTGGACTTTATTCCCGATGTTGTGGGAAGCAAGAAGCTGTGTGACCAGGTTTTGAAAGGCCTGTCTGGGTGCTGGGTCGGGAATGGGCTGTGGAGGCCCCAGCGAGGAGGCTGCCGCCTGAAGCCCTGGTGGGAGAGAGGGGTGACGGCCGCCTGGACGGGGTGAGAGCAGGAGAGCTGGGAGAAGGAAAGGCTGGGGATGGACTCCAGGCCCCCTGGCTCTGGGCCTGCTGCCCCTTCCGCTGTGCCCCACGGCCAGCAAGCTTGTCTCCCCAGAGCAACTGAAAGAACCTCAGAGAAGCGCTGACATCTTAAAGTGATGGCTTTGTCCCTAACAGGTCAGTGGACCAATAACAGGCCTGACCCTCAAGTCTACGTCAAGCTAATTCAAGAGTGCCAGGACCTGGGCAGAGAGGGGGAGTTCTCCACCTGCTTCACAGAGCTGCAGCGGGACTTCCTGAGGCAGCGTCCAACCAAGGTGAAGAGCCTCATCCGCCTGGTCAAGTACTGGTACCAAAAGGTATGTTCCTCCTGCTTGGGGAGCAGAGGGGGGGGGGGTAGAGAAGGAAGGGGGGAGGGTTACAGAATAGAGGGAGGGAAGGAGAAGAGAGAGGTGTGGAGAGGGGAGGAGGAGGAGGGGAGGGAGGGAGGGGAAAGGAGAAGGATGAGGTGGCAGGAAGGGGAGAGGAAAGGGAGGGGGAGGGGATGTGTGGGGAAGGAGAGAAGGAGGAGAAGGGGTGCGGAGATGAGGGGGAGGATGAGAAGGGAAGGCGCAGGGCCTAGGACAGGTACCGGTGGACCCGGGGTACCTCCTTCCTCCTGGTCCTTCCCATCTTAGGAAATGACAAGCCCATATGGGCTTCTAGCCACTCTGGCCTAAACCGTGGGTCTTCCTGGACTGTTGCACACGCACTCGTCTATCCCACCAGTCTACAAATGATGTTGGTCCTGTATTGAAAATATAACCAATTGTCACCCCTCTATCACTCTCACCCTGGTCCCAGTCACCTCATGAGGCTCCCAGGATCTGCCCTGGACCTCTCTGAACCCCCCCCCACCCCCCCACCCCCGCCCTTCAGGCCGTGCTGTCTTCCTTTTATTTCCTCCAAGGGGGAAACTCTGTTCCAGCCTGTGGGATAGTCTGTCTCCCCACTAAAAATGTGCATGAAGGAAGGGATGTGTGTGTTTTATTCACCGCTGTATCTCGGAACCTAGAACAATGCCTGGCACATAATAGGTGCTCAGTAAGGAATTGTTGAATAAATTAATGAATGCTATAACCACACACACACACACACACACACACACACACAGACTTCTGTGTACTTCCTGGCTGTCTGACCCTGAACAGGTCTGACTTAACTCCCTCTGGCTTCTTTTTTTTTTTTTTTTTTTTAAAGATTTTATTTATTTATTTGAGAGAGAGAGTGAGAGAGAGAAAGAGCACAAGAGGGGGAGCGGGAGAGGGAGAAGCAGACTCCCTGCTGAGCAGGTAGCCTGATGCGGGACTCGATCCCGGGACTCCAGGATCATGACCTGAGCCGAAGGCAGTCGCTTAACCAACT